>NC_059115.1:48453065-48688065 GCF_020740685.1 Jaculus jaculus | reverse complement strand
GTCAAGCTCAGATCACCGCTGGGGCCCTGCCACCTCCAGGACTCCCTGGAAAAAAATCACCACTCACAGTGAGAGCTCCCCAGGCAGCCTCACCTTCCACAAGGTGTTCAAAAGAGCAAGGCTGCCCTAGAAGGTTTCAGCAGTCCGAGTGGCTACTCCTAGGGGGATGGGACAGTGCAGATAAAGGGAGAAAATGCACAGGGCTAACAGCGGTGCCAAGGTGTGCTGGCCAAGTGTCCAGAGATACCAAGTACACTGTGCAGCTTTTCCAACTGTTGGTCTTTGAATCAATTTCTCAGCAAATACTGAGAACTGGCCAAGGGAATTACCAGAGCACAGAGTGCTTCTGCCTCATTCTGGTGTCAGCAACCCCGCAATGCATTGTAGGATGCAACAGGCACACCAAACTCTGTCTCAACATAGTAAGACCATGTGCCCAGGGCACATGAATTACGAATGTGTCTAAACCCTTCTTCCACCCCAAATATCAAACAGGAGTTTAGCAATGCATCGCATTTACCTATGATGGTAAGCAGATAATATTATTTTGTGTGTGTGGGGGGGATCTGTACATATAAGCATGTTTATATGTGTGTGGAAGGACCCCCCCACACACATGGATATGGAGAAAAAGGGGCCAACATAAGATGTCTACTTCAGTTACTTTCCATATTATTTATTTATTTATTTATTTTGGGTTTTCCTAGCTCAGGCTGACCTGGAATTCACTCTGTAGTCTCAGTGCAGCCTCCAACTCATGGTGATCCTCCTACCTCTGCCTCCATAGTGCTTGGATTAAAGGCATGTGCCACCACACCTGGCTTATTTCAATGTTTAAAAATATTTTAATTTATTTATTTGAGATAGAGAAAGGGAGAGAGAGAGAGAGAGAGAGAAGGAGAATGGGCGCGCCAGGTCCACCAGCCACTGCAAACAAACTCCAGATGCATGTGCCAATTGCACATCTGGCTTACATGGGTCCTGGGGAAATCGAACCAAGGTCCTTTGGCTTTGTAGGCAAGTGCCTTAAATGCTAAGATATCTCTCCAGCCCTATTTCAATATTTTTTTAAATTTATTTGGGAGAGAGAGAGAGAAAGGGCCCAACAAGGTCTCCTCTTCTTGAGGCAAACAAACTCCAGATACATGTGCCACTTTGTGCATCTGGCTTTGCATGGGCGCTGGGAACTGGACACAGTCCATCAGCCTTTGCAAGTGCCTTTAACTTCTGAGCTATCTCCCCATCCCCATATACCTTGTTTTTTGAGACGGTCTTTTCTGTCTTTCATGGAACACACAACTTCCTAACTCAAACTAGCCACCATGCCCTAGGGATCCTCCTGTTTCTGCCTCTCCTACCCAGTACTGAGATTACAGATACCTGTTGCCATGCCTGGCTTTTATATGGGTACTGGGGGTCCAAACTCAAGTCCTCATGCTTATGTGACAAGGACTTTCCCCCACTGAGCCATTTCCCCAGACTCCCCCAAAGACAAGATTTCATAGTGCTAAGCATAATTACCAATTAAATAAACACAAATATAGCAAAAGTCAATCCTATCAGTTAAAGTATCATGGTGAAAGCCATAGGTAGAGTAATAATACTGCAAAAAGGAAGAAAGGTTGGTTCATAAACTCGTGGCTACAGAGAATTCTGCTCTCAAAATTGGGAAGAGCCAAAAGAAAATCCTACACGATTTATTTTGAAATTTCTATTTGATTCTAATTCCAAAGGAAAATTTTTATAAAATATTTTCACAGTGGCATGACTTATCAACTGTAGGAGAGGTGTGGTGCCTTGAAACATTTTCCTTTATTAAATGAACAAATAATCATTTAAATGGCTTTTGTATATTCTGTTGTCTTTGAGGTACACCAATAAGTATGGCAAGCTTGCCAGAGTATGGAGAAAATCATGGGCCTTTCTGAGTTACCAGATACTTGTATTCTCTCCCTACTCTTGGTTCAGACCCAGGGAGAATGTTTGTAAATCTATTTTTACTCCATAACTCATGATTTTGGTGAAATATCATATTTCGAGTGACAGCAAAGCTTCATTTTCTTTCAATGGAGACAATTTGGTTTGACTTCCCTTACTTGAATGAACCACTGATTGTGACAAGGAAAGATGAAACCACAGACTTTACAATTTGAAAGATAACTAAACACTGCCATAGTAATGTTCAGACAGGATGGTGCCTGTGGATATCCTTTCTCCCTGTCGGATGCCCAAGGAGGAGATGGGACTCTTCATTTCCACCTGAAGACTTTCAAGTGGCAAAGAAGGCTAAAGCTACACTGCCTCAGCAGTGGCATAAGGAGAAAAAGAGAGAGGGAAGCATTTAAATCTTTGGAGAAAAAAGTTCATTTACTACAAACTTCCAAGGTGTCCAGGTGGTGACAATGATATCATAGAATATGTGGTTATTTTTGAGAAAGTGAAATTTCTGGACCCTACAAACTTTATTCATTAGAGAGAAAATATTAAACATAACATTCACAATATTTATCAAGTAAGGGTTCTGAAAATAAAAATAAAAGTTCCAGGAAAAGGAATTCAAGCAATAAAAATGATTTTTAAAAATACATGCATAGAAAAGAAAGCTATTTTCTTTTCTTCCTGGTGCATAAACTATGGGAGACTCAACGATATTACAGCTCAAGGAGATATCAAGGAATGTGGGATGACGGGTCCTAGAATCCTAGAAACTCACAAGAGAGGAACAGGCAATTTGCCAAAGGGCACAGTTCATAGTAGAGTGTTATCTACTGCATGAGAACCACATCCATTTCCTCTGGGATCCTCCGCTTGCCTGTGGAGAGCATCGTGCACTTGACAGAGTTACATGGTTCAACGGGGAATTGTACTTGGCCTATTTCAAAATTACTTCTGATGGGGACTTCAAGGGGTTGTTCAGTCTATTCTTAGGTCATATCTGAAAAGAGCATATATCTAAAGAGCTTATTCTAAGGGGTCAGTCGGGTGGTTTAGTAGAGACATATAAAATGAAGCTGATAGTCCTAAGACAAAAGATTGCCACTATTTATTAGTAACATTCAATTTTCCAAATTCGTCTAGAGTAAATCATAACACACAGCCTGGAGTGCACATTGAATTCATGCTAAGCACTATTGATTAGCAGAGCCTGGTACATTAAGAGATGTATAGGCCATAGTAACTGGCTTGCTGAGGATGACAAGTGTAATCGATTAGTAATGTCTATTATGAGCCGGGCAAAGGAGATTGGTAGTAGCAGTTGTTGCTGTCACTATAGTGGATGGCTCAAGTGATGCTCTGCACCACCTCTATGCGTCTAAGAAAAAGTCCAAATGAGGGTCTGGGGCAATGACTCACTGGGTAAGAGCATTTCTTGGACAAGCACGAAAGCCTGAGTTTGATCCCGTAACCCATGTAAAAAGTCAAGCATGGAGTCTTGAGAGATGGCTCATTGATTAAAGGTGATTGCTTGCATGGCCTGATGGCCTGGGTTTGATTCCCCAGTATTGACATAAACCCATATGCACAAAGTGGCACATGTGTCTGGAATTTGTGTGCAGTGGCACTAGGCCTTGGCAAACCCATTCTCTCTTTTTGCAAATAAAGAATAAATAAATAAATAATATTTTACAAAAACTTAAAAACAAAAGATAAGCATGTCCACATGTGCCTGTAATCTTCTTACTGATGGGAGCAAGACAAGATAATCACTGGGGTTAGCTAGTCAGCCAGTTTGGCCAAATAAATAAATGAATAACAACAAAACTAAAAACACCTCTGCAGCTCCAAGTTCAGTGAGAGAGGACCTCAATGAAACAACATGGAAGAGCTATAAAGAAAAGGATAGTGGATATTCTGCTCTGGCTTCTACAAACAGGTACATGGGGCACAAGCAGCTATACATACAGCATCAATGCACGTGCACGCACACACACACACACACACACACACACACACACACACACACACACACCTTGCAGGAAATTCATTCACGCCTTATGTTCTCAAAACATAAAAATGCATAATGGAAGTTTCAAAACAAAAAGTCATTTCCAATTTGCATAAAAAAGACCTGTGGCTTGAGGCATACAAAACTCTGAAGGAGGGCTATGGAAATGTCTCAGTGGTTGAAGGTGCTTGGTTTTCAAGACTGCTGGCCCAGGTTCAATTCCCTGGTCACCACATAAAACCAGACACAAAGTGGCGCATGTGTCTATGATTCCAACATGCCTATGAAAATGAGAGGTCACTTCCACACGTGTGCCTCCTCCTCCCCCACAAATATATAAATGAAAGTTTATAAAAAATCTGAAGGAGAGGGATCCAGGCTTCTAAAAGTCCACAGTAACCCAAGAAAGGTTATAGTACTTGGTAGTTTGATAGTTTGCATGTCCTTGCTACTGGGGACATTGTGTAAGGCAAGAGAGAAGGAGAGCTTTTGTATATGACAAGGAAGTTAGCTAAGAACATGTGTGTGTGCGTGTGTGTGCGTGCATGCACATTATCATATGTGAGTTGAGGGTCCTTATAAAGAGGTTGGTCGACAACTCTGGGTGTCAGTCCTCACCTTCCACCTTGCTGGAGGCTGAGTCTGTTCTTGCTCCTTTTGCCTTGACCAGGCTCACTGGCTTGCCAGGAGTCTTCTTATTTTTTTGTTTTTTCAAAATTATTTATTTATTTATTTGAGAGTGACAGACACAGAGAGAAAGACAGATAGAGGTAGAGAGAGAGAATGGGCGCGCCAGGGCCTCCAGCCTCTGCAAACGAACTCCAGACGCGTGCGCCCCCTTGTGCATCTGACTAACGTGGGACCTGGGGAACCGAGCCTCGAACCGGGGTCCTTAGGCTTCACAGGAAGCGCTTAACCGCTAAGCCATCTCTCCAGCTCAGGAGTCTTCTTATTTGACATCCCATCTCACAGTAGGCATGCTGGGTTCACAGATGTCTGAGCTACAGCATCTGGCTTTTATGTGGATTGTGGGATGTGTGTGCTTGCCTGGATAGCTAGGATGCAATCCACTGAACCAGCCCCCAAGAACACCTTTGAACTGCATGACGGTGGGGTGAGGAAGGGAACTTAAGGCTGTGCCAACATCAGCCTTCCCTCTGGTCCAAGTGAAACTTCACTATGAGATAGATATGCTTTGACTCCTTTTGGGGGAGGGAGGGTATATTTTATATTTCTGAGATACAGCCTCACTATGTAGCTCAGGCTTATGACAACCCCAGTCTGTCTAAGCTTATGATCTTCCTGACTTAGTCTCCTAAGTGCTGGGATTGCCAGTGTGCACCACCATTTCTGACTCGCGCTCCCCTTCTCCCTCTCTCTCTCCCTCTCCCTCCATACACACACACACACACACACACACACACACACACACACACACACACACACACACACATATATATAATGGATTATGCCTATTATAAGGCTGCCAGTAGTCTTGGACTTTGTCCAAACTTTGCTGACCTTTGGTGTTGCAAACTTCTCTCCAGACAGTCTAACAGTGCTATTTTCTGCATGTTTATTTGGGGAGATGGAAGGAGAGAGTAGGTCTCTCATGACAAGTCACCAAAATAATTTCATGTATAAAATAGTATACCCAGAAAACAATCAAGAAGATTCAAACCATTAAATCAAAAAACAAAAGCTGGCTGTGGTGGCACTTGCTTTTAATCCCAGCACTTGGGAGGCAGAGGAAGGAGAATCACTGTGAGTTCAAGGACAGTCTGAGACTATGTAGTGAATTCGAAGTCAGCCTGAGCTAGAGTGAGACCGTACCTTGAAAAAAAACAACAAAAAAATGTTAACTCAGTAATTGGCAAATAGGTGATAGGGATAGGGGATAGGTACATCAACACCCCACACAGTACAGAGAGACCACCATTCATTATATCCCAACTCCAAATAAATATCCTAAGCACAGTTAGCCTCTACTTTTGAGAGCCCCTGGTGAAGTACAGAAGAGTATCGAAAGACTGCCCTTGTGGAACATGTTCTCTTGTCTTCACCCTTGGAGAAGAATCCACAGAAATAGCATAGGTGGCGAGGGCAGTTACTCTGCAAAACCCTGGAGGCACAAGACGCAACGACTTGCAAAAAGTTTGTACTCCAAGGTCATGCCCAAGAGCTCCCTTCACTTCTGCTCAAAAGTGGTCTGGGAGGGTCTGCAGAGAACCGGTTCAGAGTGGAAGGATGCCTTTCTTCCCCAGTTCTGCACAAAACAAAGGCTACCATTAGTATTCTTCCTCAGCAAAAGTTCACAGAGTGGCTGGACCTCGGGCCAGCTGGGGATAGAATGATTGGAAATGGAAGCAGTGGATGGAAAAATCTCAGGAGGTAATCATCTCCACAAGCCAGTGGCCCAGAGACATAAACACCCTGAAAATCAATTGATACTAATGAAGCTGCAGCTTTAAGGCAGCCTGGGGCAGAGGGAGGGTGAAAGTTTTAAGCACTTAACAAGTGAGTGGGCACATTTCATGCTGGGTACTGATCTTTGCCAGTACTCATTCTTCCCTATGGCCACCGCACATCTGATACTCTGTCCCTTGACTCCTTACGGACCAAAAAATAAAGTGGGATAATGTCCCACTCAAATGCCTGCTTTTAATGGACGACATGACAGCTATAATTTCCATGTGTTCATTCTACTGAAGGTGCCCTTTTATTCTGATGGAGGAAAAAACATTTAGAAAAAGAGGCTACAGACTGACCTGCCCAGCGATTTCAAGGGCCAGCATAGATGTTTAGGTAAAGAAGTTTCCATGGATAGGGTCATTGAAATGTTCCTATTATAGCCAGGTATTCCCTAAATCATGTGGCAATAAGTAGAGTGTGGGGAATTGGGAATCTTTCAAGCACACTGATTATGCAGTCTAAAAAAAAAAAGTCAACTTTATTTATTTAGGTCCTGGGATCCCACTGAGAGGATTTTGTGCATGAACTCTGGTTCTGAGCTTTAAACCTTCAGCCCTGTGGGATCTTTTAATCAATCTAACAAAACAGCAGTTACCTGCAGCACCCACTGAAATTAATGTCTTAGTTTGAAGCAACCCATGAGGTTTCCCAAGATCCTTGTACAGGTGACACAATTTGGAAAGACAGGGAACCTGCCAAGCCAAATAAGGCAGGTATGTAATCAGTGTATTTGGAATAATGTACAGTCACACAGTGGCATTTATCTCTTTAAAAATTGTACTTAGAAGCTAGGCATGCTGGCACATGCCTGTAACTCAGCACTTGAGAGGCAGAGGGATCAGCAGTTCAAAGCCAGCTTTGATGACATTGTGAGTTTTGGTTTAGCCTGGGCTAGTAGACCCTCTCTCAATCCATGAATTGATAAACCAATAAATCAATAAATAACCATATTAACTGAGTGTGTTGGCATATGCCTATAATCCCAGCAGTCAGGAGGCTGAGGTAGGAGTATTTTGAGTTCAAAGCCAACCTGGGCAACATAGGGAGAACATGTCTAAAACCCCCCCAAATTACAAACAATAAACTGTACATACTAATGAATTACATAAGGTAAAACCTGCCTGACCTAGGTAGAAATGTATTAGGACCTGTGAAGAAAACAAGTACTCATATTCACCTAAGGGAAATGCCCCCCTGAGAGCAGGTGACCAGAAGACTGGACAGAGTCCTCTAGATGCACTCAGGAAATCTCCCCTCTCAAGTGGGCACACGAATGGCATCACCACAGTATGTGATTCAAGACTTACTAATATCCAGGACATAAACTGAGTGCAAATATCTTGCAAGTTCATGATTTTCAAACGAGGGAGTAGTTCCTATACCAATCTGATTAGACAAAGTGTTGTACTGACTGGGGGAATAATATCTGTCTTCTCCCGTGTAGAGATGTGCCACCTGAGGCCAGCCCCCAAGTCCTTCCCAAGTTGGCTCTAGACCAAGTTTCCTGACTCAGTGCATTTCAGTGAAGCACTCTACCCATTTTTACATTGTACTTACTTATTTGTTTGCACACAGAGAAAACCAGATATAAGACACAGAGAGAGAAAGAGAGGGAGGGACAGAGACAGAGATAGAAAGAAAGAGAGAGAAAAAAAATGAATGGGCCTGTCAAGGCCTTTAGTCACTGCACATAATCTCTAAATGCATATGCCACTTTGTGTATCTGGCTTCATGTGGGTACCGGGGAACCAAACCTAAGGAGGCATTGCAGGCAAGAGTCTTAACTGCAGAGCCATCTCTCCAGCCCCTCTACCCACTTTCAGAGTAAATCTCTGGGCCATTCTCTCTACTAGTCACTATGCCTAAAGCATACAGCACATCAATTCTATAGCTATTATGTCCCATGGGTGCAAAATAAGAGACCCAGGCAAAAGTTAGATATGTAATTTTAAAATGTCTAAAAGCTGCAGCTTGGGGGCAAAAAAAGGAATGAGGCTGGTATGGTCACTAAGTTGGTAGAGCACTTGTCTAGCATGCAGCAAGCCCCGAGCTTCATTCCGAGCACTACACGTAGGGTGATGCGCTCCTATAATTCTGACATTTGGTAAGCTAAGAGAGAGAGAGAGAAGAAGGGGAGAGGGGAAGAGGGAGGGAGAGGTGACAGAAGGGAGGGAGGAGTAGAAAGGGAGAGAGGAACAGAGAAATAGTAATATTAGTATTAAGTATATATTTTATATAACCAAAACATCAAAACACTACTTTCAACATATGATCAATACAGAAAGGATGAAGGGGACAGTTTACGCTCTTTTTTCCTTCTGCCTGTGAACTGCTGTGTTCATTTTACAGGTACTGCGTGCCATAGTTGAGGCTGGCTACACAGCAAGGGCTAGGTAACCACACCTGGTGAGTGGCTGCTATTCTGGGAGCTCAGACCCAAGAGCCCTGTGAGACTCTGGGTTGGCACAGGTTCTGTATGGCCAGGGAAAGTGATGCTTTGCAAACTATTATCACCTTCCATCGCTGAGCTATAACTGCTGAGGTACAAAGCCAAGAAAGTGGGTTGTGAAAGGAAAAGGAAATACACAGTGTCCTTGAGACCTTCCCAGTGCCTCCTCTCCACAAAGCCCGAAACGTGCATGAAGGCTGTACCAGTCCCAAACCTTCACCTGACCACAAGGATATGCGCAAGGATCCATGCAACTGTCAGTTCTCTGGCTGATATTCATTCTGTCACCTGTCAAGCTAGCAGAAAGGAAGACTTTGATCAAAGAGAAGGAGGCTGTTCCAGTATCGTCCTCCCCCATGAAAAAAATAATTTAACTACAAAATTGTTTGTCTGGATGGGATGGAAACAGTAAGAGAAAGTAGTTTCTTGCCCAGAATTAATTTCACACTAAAAGACTGAGGAACTAGGAGAGATCCTACAATTATTTAGATCATATTTATGTAATGTCTAAATCTCTAAAATAAAAGATAAATAGGGGGACTGGATAGTTGGCTTAGAGGTTATGACACTTGCCTATGAAGCTTAAGGACCCCAGGTTCGATTCCCCAGGGCTCACATAAAGCCAGATGCACGTGGTGGTACATGTAGTTCATTTGCAGTGGCTGGAGGCCCTGGCAGACCCATTCTCTCTATCTGCCTTTCTCTCTCTCTCATAAGTAAATAAATAAATAAACAAAATTTTAAAAATAGATAAACAGGAAAAGCTTTGCATACCACAGGCATGCAACATATGTGAATGAACTCCCTCACGGGGCAAAACCCTTCCCATCAAGATCAGGAGGGAACAGCCAGTGTTGTTTATGGGAGTGTAGCTCTTCCAGTCACTTCCTACCTATGTAAAGAAGTTTTGAAATCTGAGTAGATGTTGCTTTCCTTGTTAGTTGGTAAAAATCAGTAACAGTCATGTTTATAGGCTTGTATGAAAATTAGACATGCGAGGAGCTCAACCTGGTACCTGGAATACTTTGCTGTTCAGTAAACAAGTTTACATAGTAGATGCAGGCCTGTCAGGACAGACAGAAGGTTCACAAACGTGTCTATAATGAAAACAACTCACGAGCCATAGCCAGCTGTGAAGATTCTGGAGCTTTCCTGAAGGATTGGAAGTCTTGGTCACCACCCTCACTGCTGTGGGACCGGAAGCGGTGTCCACATCCCTGTGGCATCACTGAGAGGATGTAGCTGTAATCCACCATCTTGTGAGGATGCAGCACCCACATTTATGACAAGAGCTCCACACAAGCCCAGAGATCTGTTGTGGCTCAGTGACTATCAGTTAATATAACCATGGCAGGCCCAAATCAAAGGCCAAGGGATAGTGACTTCTGCTCTGGGATCAAGGTTAAAGGCAGTTAAGCATGAAGTGTGGCTACCACAGAAGGGAAGTGTCCACAGGACAGCAGACTGGAGGGATTTACAAACATGTACCTTTAAAATTTTTACACATTAGAAAAGTTTCCTCTTTTTCTCAGTGAATGTCTTCCTCATTTCCTCATAAGCTTACAGAAGTAAGCAGATTTATTAAAATCAAGAAATATTTCTTGGTGGGCTGGAGTGATGTCTCAGAGGCTAAGGTGCTTTCCTGCAAAGCCTAACTTCCTGTATTTAATTCCCCAGTACTCAATTCAGATGCACAAAGTGGCGCATACATCTGGAATTTGTTTGCACTGACTAGAGGCCCTGGCACACCCATACTTTTTCCCTCCCACTCTCTCCTTCTGTCTGTCTCTGTTAAAGGTGCTTGTTTGTAAAGTATACTGGCCCTGGGTCCAATTCCATAGCACCCACATAAAGCCACATGCAAAAAGGTTACAATCATCTTGCGTTTGTCTACAGTGGTAAGAAATCTGATGCATGCGTGCACGTACACACACACACACACACACACACACACACACACACACACAAACTAATTAATAGTTTTTAAAGATAGTTCCTGACCTAAGGACATAGTTGAGCAGTGGAGGGCTTGCTTAGCATGTCCAAGAATGCCTAAGTACCATCATGAGTACTGTGGAAAAGAAAGGAAGAAAGAGAGGGAGGGAGCGAGGGAGGGAAAGAAGGGCCAAGAGGGAGAGGAAAGGAGGAAGGGAGAAGGAAGGAGTAGAGGGAGAGAGGAGGGAGAGAAGGAAGGAAGGAAAGAATGAAGGAGAAAAGGAGGGAAAGAGAGATTTCATTAGTACCTACTATGTGCAATGCATGAGTCTAAGTGCTGGGAATTCATACGGACTTTCCCTGCTTTCAGTTTCTGTTCTAATTTCAATCCACCTACTTGCTGGCTCCCCTTCTTAAAAATAGGGAATCTCACAGTCTGAAGACGTGCTTCCTGGGCACTTCTTGAGGTGCTCAGTCTGTACTGAGAAAGTCTTAACCTTTATTATGTATTGAAGACTTAAAACATTTTAGCTTAGGGAAAAGGACTTCACTAACATGAGAGAGGCCCTACATTCAATCCCCAATACATATAAACAAATAATTTATACTATCATAAAAATCACTTCTTCTTTCCCCTTTCATGACATTGGAAAGCATAAACTTGTAAAGTATTAAAAAGCTTATAATATTGAATACTGAATTATAGCCTTAGACAAGTACTTCCACAAGCTCTATTACGTGCCGTCGTGTATCACGGATACTTTTAACTTCTGTGAAGGGAGACTAGAATAAAGCTCTTAAGGGTTTACACATCCCTTATTTTCAAATCACTTAAGAAATAAGAAGGCAGACATCAGTCAACAGGGAGGCACCTTTTGCTTCCTCTAAAACAACTGAGATGGTCACCTCCATTACAACTCCCAAAGTTGGGCAAAAACTCCATATTCTAGTCGTCATGGCTGAATAAGCTGTGTGTGCACTTTGTCATGGCAATATCAAAAACATTTCTTTCAAATAAAAATATTAGAAAGGCTGCCTGCTATCAGAGAATTATATTGGGCAGGAATGGAAAAAAAAAAACAGCAAAAACTGTGGGGCCAGGGGTGTTAGAGTAGGAGCTTAGAAATGAAGGGTAAGACTTTCACACCTCCTAGAAATAAGGATGGGGACAGCCACTCTTTTTTTTTTTTTCCAAAAATTATTCTTCCATTTGCTGAGGAAGCAGCCTGCAAGAGTGTCACATAGCTTGAACTATTTTTAGGCCTATGACCCCTTTTCAAACAGTACTAAATTCAATCCTTGCTTACACCCACTCACTCCCAGTGGATTCAGCCACAACCTCAAGGGACGACCTCCTCAAGACACACAGGCGTTAAGTTACCGGGGCTCACTCACCCAGGAAAACCCACGTGCAATGTGTTAGCATCTCCCATAGCTGCATGGAAAATGTGTGTTCTTTGGATAATCCAGCCAGGAATTGGGTGGGGAGGAGAAAAACGCTCTCTCTGAAAACAATAGTGATCTCTCAGAGGTGTTTAAAAGCATAATCTTGTCCAGAAAGACCCAGATTTGACTAATCTTATCATTCAAGCCAAATTAAAGGTTCCATGCATAAATGTTACATACAGACACAGTAAAGAATCGCTTGAAATATATTGCTGGCAGAGGCAACACCATTTGTGACCATGGGCTACAGTACAGTGGGGGAACATATCATGTATACATAATAGGTCTCAAGTATGACTTGGGGACAAGTGGAGAGCATTTGGCATCTCGAATTACTTGAAAGGGGGGGTTAGGGCTGTCATATCCCAGGGAAAGGACACTTGGGTCTCCCACCACCCTCTGTAATCCTTCCTTCTTAAAGGAACACTCAGCTAGATAATGAATCCTTTAAATGTTACATCTTCTGTCCTGCATCACAGTGATGCCGAAACTCTTCACATCAAACAGTCATCAGGACTATTACAAAGTGGGCTTATAAGAGAGGGGCTGAAAAGGAGCTGTGTGAAAAGAAGTGGAAAATTAAAGCTGAGGCAGTTGGAGAAAGGGCTTAATTTACTGGCATGTACAGTATGCAAATGAGATTACTCTCAGCTTAACTGCATCATTTATGTCCATAATAACGGCATCATCATTACAGGGCTCAAATTAAATTACACCATAATTAGCATATCAAAGTGATTGGTTAAAGTTTAAAACAAATACCCAATTTTGTTAATGAACAGCTGTAATTGTCATGTACACTTCAGTGAAAACTCTCTAAACAAATATATGTTTTAGAAGAGAGGAGTTTTTTTTTTTTTCCTTAAATTTAAGTAGACAGGTCTATACAAGAGGTAAATTACCTAAAAAAGAATGACATGGACTATTCTATTAATGTTAATATATGCTGATCATTTTCAGGTAATAAAGCATTCTATCAAAACAAGGATTCGCTTATATTTAGACACCTTCCAAGTGCAAGTGACACACCACCAGAAGGCTGTTTCCACTTGAAGCAGTGAGAACAATGTAGGAGTGACCTGTCTTGAACCAGTAAAGGACATGTTCAATAACATGCTTTTACTAAACTCTCGTACTTATTTAAAAGACATCGGCATCCAAACTGTGCCGGGTCAAAGCTGATCTTTCCTCTTACACCAGCTAAGAGAGGAGTGTGGAAGCAAGGAAAAGTTGCTGAATTCCTAGGGGACACCAGCCTCATGCCCAGTTGATGACCTGATAAAATACCAGCCAGCCTCCAACCCCATTTCTCCTCCTCGAGTCACAGCTCCCCAGCAGGTCCTAACACGCACTACACTAGGGAAGGTCTGCTCTTCTTACCTAAAACAAACCGAGAGCTATCGCTGTGAACTGAAGTCAGTGTGCAGAGAAAATCTGTTTATGCAAAACACTAATAATAGACACTCATAACAAGCTTGTTTCCAACCCTTTTTGTTATGACCATTTAATGTCAGCAGAGTTTCCACAGTAAATGGCTTGCCAAGAATCTTGAGGCTCACATGCAGATAGCACTTTGCCTTAAGATTCAACCGCCAGCCCCCCTCCCCTGGTCATTTCTTAGCAAATACCCCGTATATCCTCTGGTACATCTGTGAGGGTATCCACCACTACAATACACACACACACACACACACACAACATACAAAATATATTTTGCCCCAAAAGGGAAGGGGGGAGAAAGCACTTTCAAATATACTTAACAAGCAAATTGAATGTCTTATTAAAATCGTATTATCTAAACAGTGTTCAAAAATTTAAAGAAAGTAGCTTTTCATTTTATTCATCGAGGAATCCATTAAAGCGTAGGCTCTGAAGTAGTATGTAAATTATGTGCCTTTCAAGGTAGAGCTGGGGCAAATTCACTCCATCAACTAATGATGAGCCTCATTATGTACAGGGAGGATTCATAATGAGGAAAGAGCCACCCGCCATTCCATGTTCCAACATAAATCCCTGTAAAATTTGAATCTCTCTCCATCTAATTAAAGGCTACTAATTCCAATCGCCCCCTCTCTGGCCCCAAAGTAAAAATAAACCTCTTTCAACACACAGACTCCTATCCTATTGCTAACGCAATACTCCATTTCTGTTTGGACTCAGAACCTTCCACTCAGATGTATTTTATGACTAGAATAATTAGTAGCCTTCCAAAATATAAACTTTGGGGTCTTTCAAGCTGGTTTTGGTTAAATGCACCAGACTTCTCTGATTCAAAGAGCTTCCTTCACCTTGACAGGACAGCAAAATAGCGTGCACGCTAGCTGTGAGCAACCAAGGATTCAACAGGAATGAGCTAGCAAAGCTAATAGTAGAAAATAAAAATCTTAGTACTCGAGTTCTGTGCTAAAGCTGAGATGTTCAGGAAGAGGGGAAAAAAAAAAAAAAAGCCAGGCACTGTGGCATGGACCCGAGAGCACACTTGGATGAGGACGCATTTAAATCTGCTTGGGAACGACATGCTGGATCCTGGAACAAAAGTGTTCACTTTTAATGTGGTTTGAACTAATGAGTAAGTGCAGCCCAGCATCTCACAAGCCAGAGAATTATTCCTTCTTCTAATCATGGACTTTGATTTTTTTTTTTAACTGAAAACTATAGAACACAAACAAGACGTTGCCAAACATATTTATTATGATTAATAGCCTGTAATATCCCTCACTACAGCTTAATTTGCTCTTGTTTTCAATTATGAATCTGTACCACCATTTCAGTTTGCCTTTTCAGGTGGAGATGAATTTCTGTGGTCCTGACTTTTCCTATTGTACTACCACCCAACAAGGAGCAATCAGTTAAAAACACAACCTCCACCTTGTCTGCAACCAAACACCAGATAAACACAAAATTAGAAAACAACACCAAGGGGGGAAAAAAAATCATGAAAGAAGTGATGGTGTCCAGGGGATGAAAGCAATTAGACAAAAGGAAAAAAAAAAAAGTGAAATTCCAGTCACTCAACATACCTTTACATTAAAATTTAAGAGAAAAAAAATTGCGAGGTAAATTGTATTTCATGTTGAGTAACGCCACGTAGAATCTAAGCAGGGAATCTTATCTGGCTCTCACAAATTCAAGCTTCCCCAAGGGGCTGAGCAGCAGCTTGGTAATGAAAGGCACACATCAGTGTGAGAGCAGTGTGGAATATCAGGACCTGAGGAGTTCAGTCTACCAAAGATTCTGCCTCTTCTTTAAGTTGTATAGAATTAAACTCCACTACATAAGAGCTGCTACAGTGGGTGTGCTCCCATCCCTGGGCTCCAAGCATGATCTCCCTCCCCCCCACCACCACTCCACCCTTTTAGGTCAGCCATTCATGCATTCGGAAGACATCCCTCCCAAAATAACTTGGTCCTCCCTCAAAGCACGGGAGTTGAACATCCTACCTTTGTTCAGCAGTTCCAGCTAAGAACAGGCAAACCTCAAGACCATGAGGATGTGGGAAAGGATGGGAGAGTGGAAGAAAGAAAGGAAAACAGAGAAAAAGAGGGAGGGAGAAGAAAATGAAAAACCCCAAATAGAGAAGAATTGGGGGGGAAAAACCAAGAGGAAGAGCGTTCTAATGAAGCTGCCGTGCTGATACTGGCGGGTGCTTGCTGCGGTATTTACACCAGTGAGTACACACCTCTGCTCATCCCATCCACAACTGGTGGCTTTTTTTTTTTTCAATCTATGCATGACAATTAAAAGCAACTTCACCTCTCTGGGAGGGGTCCACAAACGACTTCTGCAGTCTTTCTTGAAAATGTCTGTGTCACTGATGAGCACTACTGTGACAAAGGTCCCAGGCTAAATCAACATTCTTACCTTAATTTTCCTAGTAAAAGGCTCCAGGAAACATAACTCATGAGACATGTATGCAAAGGTATGTCTTAAAGAATTAATCCAGAGCTCTCAGAGCAAAAGCGTGTGTGTGTGGGGGGGGGCAGAAAATAAGAGAAAAGACTAATATTTCCAAACAAATGTAGCTCAGCCGGGACAGCAATGGCATAAAACAGCTTTGCATACAGAGCTCAGAGGCACAAGGGGGAGTTCTGTGGGCTTTATTTGACACTTATTTTCCCTGGAAGCCTTTTGTGAAGTTTTACTGATTGTTTCTTATTGTCTTGGCCAGTTCAGAGCTTTCCCCACCCCCAGGGGTTTCTCAGCCCCCAGCTTGGCTGCCTCGAACACGGAGGTGACCATATTAGGATGTACAGGAAAAAGTAAACAATAACTACTTGGGATGAAATGGAATGTGTTTTGTTTTTTTTTCTTCTGGCTAATGGTGTTGGGGTCAGTCCTATCTTTTTAGCCATTCCCACTAATTTTGTTCCCTAGTATAAACAAGCTTTCCTTTTTTTTTTTTTTTTTTTTGTGGCTAGCTGTTTCCAAATATCTGACTGTAAATTTGCTAAGAATGTTTGCGATGTAAGAAAAAGCTTTTAACATCCAAATAAAGACCTTGCCAGTTTAATCATTAAGGGGATGTGAATTTTTAGCCCCTTGCAAATATCCAGTCTTCCACACATGAATCCTCACATCCCCCCTCCATCCAATCTTTCCATGAAGGTTAAAATTACTTGGTCATTTAAAAGTACTTTCTAAATAGATCAGATTTTTAAAGAACGAGACCCGTTACCTTCATAAAAATTCCACATTCACACACTGCGTCACTGAGTGAAGAGTCTTAACCGTTCACATGCCTGAAAATTTATGAGGTGAAATCTGTAGATGGTTACTTTTCTGTGATAAGTCTCTTTTCCACCTCCTGCGCCTGTCCCCACACACAAGGGAAGAGGGGAAGCATAAAATACTGTCGTCATACCACTCTCTAGAAATTAGCTAATACAACAAAAATATGCGCAAGGATGAGTTCGTAAGGTGAGCAACTTGTGCATGCCCAGCCACAATAAGAAAGTACAGCTGTCTTTCTTCCACTCTGCCAGCATAATGTCCAGCCCCTCCTCACGCGCGCGCACACACACACACACACACGCACACACACACACACAGAGTAAAGGCCAGGGCTGGCTGGGGAGGGCAGCAAGCCATTGACGGGGACCAGAGGACAGACCTGAGAACAGAATTCAGCAGCAGCAAGCCAGTAGCCCAGGCTGAACTGCCCATGCCCTAGGTGACATCACTGCCTGCTCTCCAAAGAGACAGCTTGAGAAATCGGCCCAGGGATGGGCATCTTTTAAGTAGCTACGGGTGGGTCCTCAGCATGTAGGAGGGCAGGGCTGGCATGATGCTGCCAACAACCCCAGAAAATCCCTGGACCAGACACAGGGGCATGTGTGCAAAGGAAAGGAGCCCAGGCAGGCAAATCAATGATATATGTAATTAAGAACAAAGCCAGGCTGACAGAGTAAATGAAATACACGTGGGGCCTGGTGCAACTTGCATAGCTAAGAAAAGAGTTTCTCTCTAGCCTGGGACCCCGGGGCTGGCCTCTAAACTGCCTTGGTTCTTATCAGATCCATACCCTACAGAAACCTAAAACCTTTGCAAACTCATGTTTTATTAAAACGTGTTTAGCATTCTTCTTAAAGATAGGTTTTAACCCCAAATACCCATGAAATTAAATCTCCTATGCCACTTATCTGCATTGCTGGGCAAAAACTAAAGTTGAGCTAAACAGAAAGATAGCAAAATCAATAAATCACGCGAAACAAGTAGCAGTTCAAAAGTTCAAAGATATGATGGCCAGTTCAGGGCTTCTTAGCACTCACGCAATAATAACCCAGCTCTGTCAGTCCTCATAGTATAGACAATTTCATGGCATCGTTTTCATTAGCCTGTCTCATGGAAAATTGCTAGCTATTTATGTATATGCTAAAATAAATTAGCCATTTCATCGAGCAGTGTGAGTCTTATAAAAGACATTAACACAATACTCGATTTTCCAGTTGGAGTAAATAAATAAATCAATACATTCAATACTGGGTGATTTTTTTATTGTGGTGCTACTGCTCTCAGCATAAGTGTTTTTATTGGGTTTATTTGTTTCAATAAAAACTGAAATAGGCCAGTGATCTGAGCCTTGGCATCTTAAAAAAAAAATCTATCCAATATTTGGGAAAATACCATGTGGAACCTTCAAACTTATAATTTTATTCAAAAATCATTTTCATTACATATTATTCTGCAACCTGATTCTGATGGGAAATTTCACAAAAAAGATAATTCTGTCAGGTGTTTGACTCTTGCTGCATTTTTGTGGCACGCATGAAGAAGACACGGTGCTTCTGAGAGAGAGCACGACTTCCTGAGCTGCGACCTTCGGCTGCCGGTCTGCCTCTTCCCTGGACAGGGAGAAAGGACAATGGGACAAGTGCCAGATGGCCTCTTCTGTCACACATTGATCTTGGAACGGAGAAGGCCATTTATCCAACCTCTGGGGGGAAGACCAGGGCATGCACACGGCAGGAAGACGACGGAGGTGTGCTGGGGCTGTAAATAAAATCAAGGGTAGGAGCTATGCGCTGCTTGGGAGGTAAAGTCAAGGCACCCCCAACACTGATTTTCCCCATGGGCACAGTGAATATTCAAGGGAAATACATGAGAGGCTGGCTGATGCAGTTCTGCGTCTGTTTCACCTTGGGACTTCCTGACTTTCCACTGGGGACACGACCACTCCCCCACTCCTCACTCCTAGCCCAGGTTCACAGGAGGCTGGTGTAGCTTCCAGCTGCAGAAGGTGGAGCTACGAGCCAAAACTGACCAATCAGCACCTTCGGATCTGTGCAGCAGGCAGTGTCCCAGGACAGAAAGGACACATTAACTACCAGTTCCCTGTAGGAACTGGAATGGTGAAAGGTGGCCATGCTCACTTGCAAAAGCCCTAAAAGCACCTATGGGGCTGGGGAGAGAGCCTGGACTCAAGTTCAATCCTAGAACCCCTGAAAAGTCAGGTGTGGTGGTGTGCCTCTGTAATTCCAGTGCCGAGGAGGCAGAAACTGGTGGGTCCCTGAAACTTGCTGGCCAGCCCATCTAAACTACTTGGTGAACTTCAGGTCACTAGAGACCCTGTCTCTACATAGGTGAGAAACTAAACCTGAGCTGTTGCTTAGCCTCCACATGCATGTGCACAGACATGTACCCCCCCCCACACACAAACACACATCAAAATAAAAAATACAAAATTAATTAAACCATGAACAGGGCTTGCCTCTGCAAAGAGAAATGTAGCCACAAAGAGGCCACACAGCCAGGGCTGTACGTGAGAGTGTAGCAGGGCTCAGAGGGGACCGTGCTCCTCCTGGATGTGTCACTACAGGAGCCAAATACAATCTCTTATTAGCAGCTGGGTTGGCCTTGGGCCATTGCCACTGTAAAGCATAATAAAGGCACTCCAAATAGGTTTCGGCTTTCTGTACAGAGCTCTCCAACTCTCCAACATATGTTAATCTAGATGAGAATGCAGGTCAATTAAAAACATACGAAGCAATGAACTCCCATGGCTAATCCTCAAAATCGCTAGGACCTTATGAAGCCCACATAACCTGTTCATTCCCCACGGTCCCCTGTCTGTTAGCAGGTCAGGACCTATAGCCAGAAAGAACTCTAGAGGTCGAAGACAAATCATCATGGGGTCTAAACCGGATTCCATCACATCCCTTGTCCAGGCTCATGATCATGATGCAGGTCAGAGATGAAACACCCATGGGATTAGGTGAACAGCCAGCAATGGCTAACACATAGAAGCTTGAAATGATAAAACTGATGCTAGATAAAATATGATGCAAGCACCATGTGCTTCACTGCCCATTCTATGCATGTTACATTAGCTCAGTGAATCCTCGAAACATCTCTGTAAGGCTAGCACTGCTGTTATTCCATTCTGCACACGAAAAAATGAGGGCCCAGAGAGGGTTTATGAATTATCTATCTGGGATCTGAACCCAGGCTGCCAGACTCTGCGATCCACACCCACACACTAGGCTGAGTGACCTCTACCACAAACACACACACACACACAGGCACGCACACACAATACATACATGCTTACACCATACACATTATATATGCACTGTGTAACATGTAAGGTATGTATATAACAAATCAATGCGCATGTAAATACAGGAGCACATGAATATGTACTCAAAAACATGTGTATGCAAATATACACACGCATATTTTGGATGCAGATATTATACAAAAGCATAAAATGTATATAATAAGCAACTGCAATACATGGACATGGTATATGTTCTCAACATATATTTATGCCAATACATACATACACATTTATGCATTATACATGTTTATATTGTATAAAATACATACCATATAATAGGTAAATTTAAATATAGAAATACATGTATATGTACTCAAAATCAGTTACATATACACATATGCAAAATACATACTTTGTATATAATAAGGAAATGTAAATAGAGGAATATATGTGGACCAAAAAAAAAAAATCCTCAAAATGAAAATATGCTGCTTTTAGTTTTGATACCTGTCTCCTGAACGTGACATGAAATGTGCCCATGTCACCACACACTATGGAGAGAAGCCCAGGAGAAATGATAGACACATAGAACATTCCTTTGTCACACTTAACTGAGACAGAAGGTATGTCACCTGCCATGTAACCTCAGGTTTAACAAATGACTTAAGGTTACAATATAGGAAACTGACAGTAAACATATACTAGTCATGGTCTGTTCTCTCTCTGTTGTCCTATTTTTGTGTTGAAGTTTCTACAACCCTTAGCAATCCTGTGAGTTGTTATTAATTAAATGTCCCATTAATTTCTAAACATCTTATGCCCAACATCAACCTTAAATCCAGCAGAACCAAAAAAAAAGCATTAAAAAAATTGAAAACATATTTGTAAAACTCAGCACCCTCTGTGGAGGGGATAGACTAGGTGAGAGCCCTCACAGTGACCCTTGCAGGCAGAGTGAGTGTAGAACTGCCAGTTGTCTGGTTTTTGACCCTGGCTGTCCCCCAGCCAGACAGGCAAACCTGGACCTTGGTTTGTGTTCCCAGTGAATCACTAAATGCAACCAGCCTTCTTTAGAACTCAAAACATAGACAATAAAAGAACAACAATAACAGAAGTAACCCGTTCATATTAATACAGAAGACATGGTCCTCACGAATCTGTACTTTATCTTTCCAGTAAGTCTGAAGATACAGAGAGGTTCAGTAAGTACTTGGTGAGCACACAGCTAAGTGGAAGAGTCCATATCTTCACCCAGCTATGGCTGAGAGTCCTGACCCTGGGATAATATACTGATATCCAGTCCATGCAGGTTACCCAGTTACAGACACTGGCTCAATGTGGAATGCCAATCCAATCCACTCCATCCAACCATGATGGCCTGTCCAACCATTTGACATAGATATGGTATTGTCACCTACAGAGTTCATACTTGAGAACCACACAATCATGTTACTGAAAAAAATTCTCATAATGTAATAGGGGGATGAATATGATTGAATACATGTTATACACACCTATGAAGTTGTCAAAAGAACAATAAAAACACACTTGAAAATAAAAATCTCCTCCCATGTTAAGTGAGTTTATGATTTTGTGTTGAGGCACATTCATAGCTATTCTAGGCTAAATGCAGTCCATGGGCAAGAGCTGGACATGCTGGGATGGCTCTGCTCAGTTATAGAGAGAAAGAAAGTGAGAAGTAGAGAGAAACCAAAGAGAAACACCCACATGATCCTGCCTCAGCTGTGTGGGGGTCAACTAGAAATCTCCAGACAGCTCTAAGGGACCTTCCTGCCCTCAAACTGGAGCTATGCAACTCAGAAGTAGGTCTTTCTGAATGTAACCACAGGGTATCTTGTGGTTGCTGATGCTATTTTTAAGATTGGGTCTTATTATGTAGAACAGGATGGCCTCAAACTTATTATGAAGCCAGGCTGTCCTTGAATGTGCAATCCTCTAGCCTTTACTTTCAGGGCACTGGAATTACAGGTGTATACCACCATACTCACTTGACCTTCAGATTTTAGCCCTACTGAACACCAACAGTATACCAAAACACATGCTGCCTGCTTTCAGATCCTAACGGGGAATTTCAACATCAGCACCAGTGATATCTAGGGTTGGAGAATGAATTGAGGGAACTGCCAGGAGCACCTTGTAAGTTGTGACCTCTAAAAATGTCCCCAAATCTTGCTAAGGACTGCACACTGGAGAGTACCACAAGTGGTGAAAAGTGCTCATCAAGCAATGCATTGTATAGGACCATCTGTGATTTGAAAAGGTTCTGCACCTACACTGCCTGCCTTAGCAGCCAGGGGCCATGGGGCCATGGGACCATGGAGCCCTCGGCATATGGCCAGGACAACCAAGGAACAGAATGCTTCCATCCATGTAGTGTAAGTTCATTTAAATAGCCATGCGTGCCCTATCATTGGAGAGAGATCATAACATCTTCATATTCATGAGAATAACATCCTTACCAAGATGGGTGTTTGGTCTCCACTTGAAGGTTCTCTGGAAGAATTAAAAAACATGATAGTCTTCTCAGATGAAATTAATAATTTCTATATGATGTGTGTGTTTAGGATGCAAATTTAGGGTCTCACCTAGAAAAGCATGCTACTACTGACCTATGTCCTCACTGTACAGGTTTCAAAAGCAGGGTCTTGCTATATAGCCCAGGCTGGCCTTGAACTCACAATCCTCCTAATTCTCCTCCCCAAGTTCTAGAATTACAGGTAGGCACTATGACTCTCAGCTCAAGAGATGACTTTCAGAGCCACTCTGAGACACGCTGCACATAAACAGCACCTTCTGAGGCCTCAGCCATGCAGCAGAAATAGCTCAGGTTCATCACTCCACTAAGTCACTAGGTGTGCACACAGGAATGACATGAAGCGAGTTTCTGAGGCAGCAGTGTGCTTTGCTTCCAGCCTGTCCCTCCCTCAAAAAATGTACATGATGATTACTGGGAGCTCTACATTGGAGCTCAAGGGGGAGTGAAAGTTTAACACAGGGAGAAAAATGAGTATTGCAGAGGGACTCCAGCAACTATAAACCAAGCTGCATAATGTTAATGAACGCATCACGGCTGTGAAGGTGGTGTGCGCACGCGCATGCACGTGGACATGCAGGTACAAGAAAGAGACTGTACTGGAATAAAGGCTTGACAGGAGTAAAGGCATCAGAAGTGGCAGTATTACCCACTGGCTCTGGACACCAAGAAGTTTTACTTTAGTGCTGATGTGGGAATGCAAAAGTTAGGCTGCCCTTAGCTGGACAAACTGAAGAGTTACTCCCTAAGATGCACAGTGACGGATGGCTACACACCTGCCGAGTCAACTCCACTGCTCCTCTTAGCGTCACACTCTCTCAAGCTGAAACAAATGAGATGTTCCCCTTCTCAGCTGTCTTTACAATCACAAATAATCATGTGCTTGGTCGTGGCCACAGACACCCAGGGACTGCCTAGGAAGATTCTTCCTCTTTAGTAACAAGAAATGGAACATGAAGAGACTCCTCTTTCTCTCAGTGAACTCATTCCTCATTTCCTTTGTAACCTTAAAGTGTCACAACAAAGAATGGTGATACCTGGTGCTCTTGTAGCCATCTTGTGGCCATGAGGGAAAAGTTAAAAGAATCACATAGTCATGCCCCCAGCAATGGGCTATTATCAAAGTGCCACGTCAACCTTGGGTTTGCCTACCTTAAGACTTCTGGGCAAGTAAATGATGATAATAATATCCTTATGTGTTCAGACACTGTTGGAGGTGTTTTATATCAGCAAGGAGTTCTATAAACACATGACAATCGATAGATCTTAAATTCCAGGGAAGAGAAAAATCACTTCCTTGAGGGAAGCACACTAATGTAGTATAATTAACCATGTCTCCCAGATAACCAGTTATGTGAGAACCTGTCACTGAAGGGAAACCCGGCTGTATATTTAGGATGTCCCTGAAGTAGCAAAGAAGGCCTCATCCTCCTCTGGGCACCAGTCCCATGCAAAACGTTCACTAACGTCTTGCCCAGTCTGCCAACAACCCTTCTGGAAGGTGCCATGATGATCTCTATGTCTGACACAAAGGAACAGAAGCAGAGAGAAATGAATGCCCCGGGACAACAGAGATTCTAGACACGCAGAAGGAGGGTGGCTGCATGCATGGCCCAACTGCACAAGACAGTCAGTGTTGAGGAAGGAGCCATAATGACTATGCTAACACGTAAAAGCTAAAACCCTGGCCCAGGCATGTACCACACGGGGTCTTGAGAACTGCTGGACGAGAGCTGATCACAGAGACTTGGGATTGTCTTGTAAAGGCTGTCAAATCTCCAGAGAACCTGGTGGAGGCAACAGCCAGCTGGAAGCCAGGGTCAAGAATTAGATGACATGACGCATGCCTAAGTTCTTACCTGGCACATCCAGGTGCTCAATAATCATCACCTGCTGTCATCAATGTCAATGTTGAATGTTTGTCTCTTCAAGTTTCCACCACAGTGGATAGCATGCACGAGGTTCTCACTGTGTCCTCCCCATTTCCTTTTCCTATTCTTGCAACAAATTACTTAAGAACCTAACTCACATGTGATCCCCTATTTTTATAATCATTCATTAGCTCATCCATACCAGTGGAACTAGGCGTGGTGTTATTGTGGACAGAAAGACAAAGAAAGCTTCAATGAACCTACACTCACATAATGACCACGCCAAGTAAACATTGGGGAGTCAGGATAACTGTCAGGAGTTCAAAGCCCGTGTGGATCAGTCATAAAGTGAGTTTGAGGCCAGCCAGGGCTACATAATGAGCAAGACAAGACTGATCTACAAAATTAGATCCTGTCTCAAAAAGTAATATGACTTGCTTTTAAAAAGCAAGGCAACTTAAAATTATATAGGAAATTGTTTGCTCATTTATCTAGGTGTTTAATAGTAACACACATTATTTTTTTTTAATTTTTTTAAATTTTTTTATTTATTTATTTGAGAGCGACAGACACAGAGAGAAAGACAGGTAGAGGGAGAGAGAGAGAATGGGCGCGCCAGGGCTTCCAGCCACTGCAAACGAACTCCAGACGCGTGCGCCCCCTTGTGCATCTGGCTAACGTGGGACCTGGGGAACCGAGCCTTGAACCGGGGTCCTTAGGCTTCACAGGCAAGCGCTTAAACGCTAAGCCATCTCTCCAGCCCATACACATTCTTTAATAGAGTAAATATAAGAACACTGAGTTACTGAATTTCTCTGGGTTTTGAGACAAAGATGATTTTAACTTGGAAAATATTTTTGCTTACAGGACATATTTTTTTTTCCTTTTTAAATATCTGTTATAGATTTATTTTACTAATTTGTGAGAGAGAGATACAGAGGGAGAGAATGATTGGGTATATCAGGGCCTCCAGCCATTGCGGACTAATTCCAGACACATGTGCCACCTTGTGCATCTTGTTTACGTGGGTACTGGGAAATTGAACCTGGGTCCTTAGGTTTCACAGGCAAACACCTTAATGGTTAAGCTCTCTCTCCAACCCTAAAGGGCAGATTGTTTTTTGTTTTTTTTTTTCCTCAACACACCCTACATGTAATTTGAAAGAAAAGACTTTAGTTTGTTAGAAATCAAAAACAAAAGAAGGACACAATATCTGCCATTTTGAATTGATTTTCTTGGGGTCAACAAGAAATGATTGGGCAACCACATAAATGGCAACAAATACATGAGAAATAAAAAAACAACAATCATCTGAACATGAGCTAATCTCCCCATCGCCGCCAGCATTGGTTGGTGGAGTCTCCTGCTCACCTCTGTTTCTCTCTGGAAATAAATGACTCCCTTGGCTTTCTTGGCTATCTGTTCCCAGTGAATCAGGGAGCCCGGCCCCTCTGAGCTCCTTATGGGGTGATGGAGTCAGACAGATGCATAGGGCACCTACGAATCAGCAACCTGACTTTGCTCATGGCAGCTTTAAGGGCTGGCATTTGTGGAAGTTTCTCCTTCTTGGTTGGCTGGCCTCCCTGAAGCCCATGAATGCCAGGACTGCGATCAGCAATGGCATACTTAACTGTTACATATTAATGTTTATGATAATGCAATCTTTCATGTGGGTGATTTCAAAGTCCCTCTAGTCCGACTTACAGTTCGACATATACTGAATGCTTCATCAATCATAACCATTTTTATTCTCGGTCTTGTGTGAAAATACCAGAGAAGGTGAGTTGCAGCTACATACTGCAGAGGGCTTTCCTATTAGCCCTGAAAAGTTTCTCAGCTGACATTTATATACCACAGTCCAACCACTTCCACAGAAGCCCTCTGCTTACCAGCATCTTTTGCGACAGATGATGTTATCTATGGACTGAAGGAAGTCACATTCCTGTCCTTTCAGTAGAATTCAGTTTGCTTCATCTTACAGTGTAGGAAACACTTCTCAGTTATGAAAAAGACAGAATGGTCGGCACCTCACCCGACAGCAGTTTCAGGGAGCCTGTGGAGCCTGAGGAGGTCATGACCACGGGGCCACAGACCAAAAGAACCAAGAATGCACTCATGCTTAGAACTGGAGAACTCCGAACTCCGATCATCAAGACATGAGTCAGCAATCACACCTTCCCCCAATAAACCACTTGAAAGAAACAGAACCCTCTTCCATTCATGTAAGGGCTTGCTGTGGTTTCATGGACAAAAATCTTCCCACCATTAACCTTGACCTAGAGATTATGAAGCAAATCAACAGGCAGGCAGCAATCGCACCAGCCACTGTCACCTCAGCCCTGGCCTGCTTCTAACGCAATGATCTTGCAAACAAAGTCCAGAATGCTTTAGGTAAGTAGATAACAGAGAGCCCCTCCCTACCTGGGATGGTCCTCACAGGTGATATAAGAATAAATTCAAGTATACATACCTGAAGCCCTGCCCCAGATGACGTTTGACTTGGAGTGTGGGAGAATTCAGTTTACACCCCAAAATTAAGTTTAAGAAATATTATCTAGGGGCTGAAATAATATCTAGGGATGGCTTAGTGCCTGCAAAGCCAGAGAACCCATGTTTGATTCCCCAGGACCCATGTTAGCCAGATGCACAAGGTGGAGCATGCATCTGGAGTTCATTTGTAGTGGCTGGAGGCCCTGCCACACCCATTCTCTTTCTCTCCCTTTCTCTGTCCCCCTCTCTTTCTCTGTTAAATAAATAAATGAATATTTAAAATATAATATCTAGGCTGGGGTGATGGCCCAGTGGTACAGTGCTTGAGAACCTGAGCTCGGGTCTCCAGCACCTTTCTTAAATGCCGACGCGGCAGGATGGCCTGCAATCCGAGAGCTGGAGGGAAAGAGACAAGCAGCTCTGGGGGCTCCCTGGCTAATAAGCCAAACAGACGAGCTCCAGTTTCAAGGATAGACTCTACCTCAAGCAATAAGGTGGAGAGGGATTTTGACAAAGATACCTGATCTTAGCTTCTAGCCACCACATGCACGCATAACACACCACACACACACACACACACACACACAGAGAGAGAGAGAGAGAGAGAGAGAGAGAGAGAGAATAAGAAACAGAGAGAGGTAGTGTGTCTTTCTCCACTACTTTCTTCTTGTTCTGGAATTATCAATGTGACAGCCACTCTCACTACCCTCTACACATGACCATGCACATAGTAACATGCATATGCAAACATGTACACACACCACAAATGCATGCCAAAATTTAAATGGAAAGCAATATGAAAGAAAAAAGAATAGCTAACATAAATTCATATTTATATTTTGGCTTTATAATCTTTCTTTACTTCTCTTAAATTTTCCCATGTTAGCAGTTTCCCTTTAGGCTAACAAATTCACAGAGCTTTTTTTCCTAGGTCATCCACTGGTCAAGGTCTGGAGGCGAGGAAACACTGAATCACTGTAATTTAGTGTGCATTGTAATTTGGTGTGAGAAGACTTCTGGGGTACAGTTGTGTTTATTAGCAAAAGAAATGCGTTCAACTCATTTGACTTGTGCACCTGATAAAATCTCCCTGGAATAAAAACGTGATTCTGTTATGAAGATTAATCCTTTGAGGTGAAAGAAGAGAACTATACATACTGGGTTTTATTATATATTAATTCTAACAGGGTCTGAAGCACAACTCCAGTTAAGCCATCTTTTAGATGTTGGAAAATGGCAAACTTCCCTGAAAACTACATGCAAGAAGTAATTAAAGTAAATGAACATGAAATTAAACAGCACCCCCATAAAGGAGGATATAAAAGTAAAGATTATTAGGGAAAAAAAAAGATTGTCTCCCTGCTCTATATTAATCTCATGAATTGTACATTTACTCTCCTTCTCTTTTATTATTTGATGATGGGTTTTCAGAGCCTGAGTTTTATTAGGACTTGCTGGAGGAAAGTCTGCAGCAGTGAGCTAAGCTACAGGTCTCAGTGTGGTGTGTCTCGAAGAGCATTCCTTTCTGCGATACTCTATACACCAGACGGACTGGAGATTTCAAGTTCTTCTGGATTTCGAGATGGTTATATATCCATAATAAAATACCTTGAGGAAGGTGTCTGCATCTAAATAGAGAACCCATTCTTGTTTCGTTTTTATCATATACTTGAAGGAAATTTCTTTTTTTTTCTAGATTTTATTTTATTGTTTAAAACACTTTTACTTATATATTTGAGAGAGACAAAGAGAAAGAGTGAGTATGGACAGGCCAGGGTCTCCTGCCATTGCAGATGAACTCCAGACACATATGCCACTGTGTCCACCTGGCTTTAACTGGGTACTGGGAAACTGAATCTAGGCTGTTGCAGTCAGGTTCACATTGCTGGCAGAAATCACCCAACCAAGAGCAGCTCATGAGAAAAAGAGGATTTATTTTGGCTTACAGGTTCAAGGGGATACTCCATGATGGCAGGGAAAATGATGGCATGAGCAGAGGGTGGACATCACAACCCCTCTGGCCAAGATAAGGTGGACAATGGCAACAGGAGAGTGTGGCAAAAGGGGAAAATAGTTTTAACACCCATGAGCCCGCCCCCAACAATACACTGCCTCTAGGAGGCATTAATTACCAAATCCCCATTAGCTGGGAACCTAGCATTCAGAACACCTTAGTTTATGGGGTACACCTGAATCAAACCACCACAAAGGACATGAGGTTTTGCAAACAAATGCCTTTAACCACTGAGCAATCTTCTCAGCCCATAGATTTTACTTATTTTAGTTTTGAGAGAGAGGGAGAATGGGCATGCCAAGGCCTCTAGCCACTGCAAACAAACTCTAGATGCCTGCATCACCTTGTGCATCTGGCTTATTTGGATCCTGGGGATTTGAACCAGCTTTGCAAGCAAGTCCCTAACTGCTAAGCCATCTCTGCAGCCCAGATTTTATTTTTTAAAATAGTTTGTTATTTATTTATTTGACAGAGAAAGAGGGAGAGGGAGAGAGAGAGAGAGAGAGAGAGAGAAAGAGAGAGAGAGAGAATGGGCACACCAGGGCCTCCAGCCACTGCAGACGAACTCCAGATGTGGGCAACCCCCTGTGCATCTAGCTAATGTAGGTCCTGGGGAATCAAACCAGGGTCCTTTGGCTTTGTAGGCAAACGTCTTACCTGTTAAGCCATTCTTGTAGCCCCAGATTTTACTTTTTAATGTGCATTCATGTGTGGATATATATATTTATATATATAGAGAGAGAGTATGTGTGTGTGTGGAGGTCATGGTGTCTCAGGAATACTGTCTACTATTTTTTGAGCCAGGCTCTCTCATTAGCCTTGAGCTCATCAATTGGGTACTAGATGTTAAGTAAATCCCAGAAATCTCCTTGTCTCCTCCTCCCCAACTCTGGGATTATAAGCATGTGCCACTAAGCCCAGGATTTTTGAGTTGGTTCTGGGGATCAAACTCAGGTCCTTGTTCCCGTGAGGCAAGCACTTTATAGGGGAGGCTGTCTCATCAGCCATGCAGGTAATTTCCTATGGTCCCTATATTTTCACTGAAGCTCACCATCACCAGATTGAGGGTGTAATTTTCCACTTGTGGCACAGGCTGGTGCTCAGAAAGTTTCCAAGACTGGCAAATTCAGGTTTCTAGTTGGAGATGCTCAGCCTGTGTGCTTTCCAAGTGACTTGAATACAAGATGTCACCAGGAGGGTAAGGCAGGCTCATCAAAGTTGCTGGGTTAAGCTGATGGGATACTAAGAAGATCTTGGTCCATGCTTCAGAGTATGGGACCTCAAATAGCAAAACAACTGTACTCCAGTGAACTCCGCTGCCCACATAGAGGCCACAGATAGCACACACCTACTTCTAGGACTATCTTGGATCTATTCTTGTTTATTTATTTATTTATTTTTATTTAGAGTAGTCTTAGGGTAGCATCAAACTCAGGTGATCATCTTACCTCTGCTTCCCGAGTGCTGGTGTGATTAAAGGTATGTGCCACCATGCCTGGCTCTAAGATCTATTCTTGCTCTCCTATTATTTTGGTGGGCCACAGTCCACAGTCCATTGGTGCTTCAAGAAGGAGAAAACTTGCCAGGCATTGTGGTGTACACCTTTAAGCTCAGCATTTAGAAGGCAGACATAAGAGGATTATTGTGAATTTGAGGGAAGCCTGTGACTACATAGTGAAGTCTAGGCCAGCTTTTGCTAGAATGATACCCTCCCACAATAAAGAAGGGGATAATCAACCCTTAAGGTCCTATGTCCTCTTGCTGTCACAGTACACATGCATGTATGGCACAACCAGTCTGAATCATCTATGTAGACTGGCAATATGACACAGAACATGAGGAGTGTGGATGGCAGGCTCATCCTTGACTCTGACTCATGTAAGAAACTGTCCCACTGACTGTCACTTCCTAGTCCTCTCTTCTGGCCATTCATCCAACACACTTTTTTTTTCCTTCAGTCGGCCACACACAGAAGGGGAAGCCTCCCTCTTGATCCTGGGTCATGAAAGGGAGCTGGGAATACTGAGCCCATGCTGAGCAACACTCGAGTACTGAGCCACACTGAACAGTACTCACTACATGGGGTACTGTATCACTGCTGCTCAGAGTTCTATGCAACAACTTGACCAATAGTTACTTAGAAAAGCCTAGTATGATAGGAATCTCTTATTGTACAAATAGTTAACAAATACAGAGTTGGAACCAGGTGTGGTGGCTGGTGGCTCACACCTTTAATCTCAGCACTTGGGAGGCAAAGGTAGGAGGATTGCCATGAATTCAAGGGCAACCTTAAGACTACACAGTGAATTCCAGGTGAGCTGGGCTATGGTGAGACACTACCAAAATAACAACAACAACAACAACAATAACAACAACAACAACAATAATGATAATACAGAATTGGTGAAAAGAGTGGGGGAGTAAAATGTGGAAGTTTCCAGAATGTTGACAGATGATGACACTGAGTTGTATGAACATTTAATAGAGCACTACAGATTTTTAATCTAGTCTCCGAGGTCCTTTATAGTGACATGTCACCACTGTATAGCATAGGCATGTGGTGACAAAAACATGGACTTCAGAAATCAACCAGCTAGTATACAAATGGTGGCTCTGTCACTTATCAGCTCTGTGACCTAAGCAAGTCACCAAATCTTTTGGCATCTATTTTCTCATTTGTGAGATGTGGACAATAATCACACCTATAAACTGGCTGGCAAGAGCAAATAAGAAGGCAAGCAATATGAATAGCAGCCCTTCTCTGTTCTTATAGAGGTACTGAGGATTAACTCAGGACCCTGCACATCAGTTCAACCACTGAGCTATATCACCTAGCCAAATGATATCCTTTATTTTGAGAGAGGGTCTTGTTTAGTTCCCCCAGGTTGATCTTGAACTTACTACAGCAATAGCAGGTCTTGAATCTGTGATCCTCCTGCCTCAGCCTTTAAAGTGGCTGCGATTATAGGCCATTAGGCCTAGCATGCCTAGAAGTCTTGACACACAGTAGGCTTTCAACAAAGTGACATCTGCTCTTACTGTGCTTAATAACATCTGCAGAGCCCCTGACAACCATGGACTATGCTCTGGGGCACATAAAAATGAATTAAATGGGTTCTTACCTTAAGGCAGGAATTTGTGGCTTTCAGATCTGAAAAGAACACACTAAAATACACAGCCGAGTTGAACAAAGGTTATAATGAAATACAAATACACACTTGTGGGAGCCCAGACAAAGGAGTGAGTCACACAGGCTGAGTTCAATTGAAAAGGCTTCATGGAGGTTATATCCAAGCCAAGTCTTGAAGGATGAGTAGGACGTTAATAGGTAGAAGAGGGGGAAAGAAAAAAAAAGAGGATTGGCATCCAAATCTGAAGGAAGCAATAACATGAGCTATAAAAGTTCAAGGGTAGGGCACACCAGATAGAGTAAGAAGTCTGATGTATACTTGGAGAGAAGGCCTGTGCCGTTCCTCCCGAGCTCATGCGAGGAGGGCCAGTGCCATACATAGCATGTATGGAGAGAGAGACAGAGAAAGGGAGGCCAGGGAACTCAAGAAGGGCCCTTAAGGTCATGCCAAGGGGTCAAGGGTTCATTCTGCAATCAAAAAGCAAAGATAAGAAGAGGAGAAATGTAGAGAAAGACCTCAGAGGTTAGATAAACAGGGTACAACAACTGCTGTGAATATAAGAAGCAAATGGAGAAGAAAGGGGGTTTTCAATCTGAGAACTTACTTTTGTTCTAACTGAAATAATTCTCTGTCCAAACCTATCACTAATGATAGATACAAAGTGGTTTGGGCCCACAGAGGAATCTTCAGACAACACTGCTATATATTTGACCTATAAACTGCTCAGAGGGACAGAGAGAGAGAGATTTTCAAAACCATCCCACAGAAATGAGGAGAGACCAGGCTTGAGGTGCAGCTGTATTTGTGTGACCTCTTGGCATCTAAGTTTATCAAGTTAGGGTTGAAAGGGTGTCAGCACAGGCCCTGAGGCTGAGAGAGCATCTAAGAGAAGACATATGTGAAGGACTCAGAAAGGCTTGCTACACTGGCACCCAGTAAGTGTTCAAAAAGTGTTACTGCTTTTACACTGTTTTTCTTGCATTAAAATCTAGATATGGTGGTGAGGAATGAGCCCCAATGTCCATGTTCCCAACTTTCAGATCCTGATGTTGCCAACCTTTGGTATCTGGTAAAGTGATTCAGCAGACCCTCTGCTATGTCCTGGCTAGATGATGCCATCCACAGATGGGCAATTATGAGAAGAGAAAGAATAGATGAATAATGCCTAACTGGAGTAGGTCCGTGATGAGGCAAAAACATGTATTATTGATGGACTGTCCACATATAAGGAAGGAGGCCTCTGGCCCTCAGAACCACATGTGTACCAAGACATTCAAGGAAGCTGGGAGCAGCAGGGGAGCTCAGGGAGGGAATACAGAGGGAAAGGTGAGTGAGGGTGGCTGGACCTAAGCAGTGACACTTTCATCTAGCTAATGCAGAGCTGCAAAGAGGCATTGAGTACCCGTGGTAAGTCTAAGTGAAGCACTCTTTCAGCTAGGGTTTGTCAACGAATCTCAGTGATAGCTCACTCCTGTTGCTTCCTTCACACCTTGGTGTTTTCTACTTCAGGATGAAGTCTTCTGAGCCTTCACGTGTTTCCAAATTTCAAGTGTTTGGCTAATGCATTGAATTGGCTCGATGTCATATCTGGATTAACTTTGGTATCCCATCGAAACATCAAAGTAAAGTTCACAGCAACAGCCCAAATATAGGGTGAAACCAATGAACAAAACGACAGGATTGCAGCCCAACCTAGAGAGACGACTTGCAGGGGTGGTCAGGCAAGACAAAGAAAAAAATATCCAGAATTGAATTACATTATTATGTTGGTATCCTTTATTTATTTACGTATTCATTTGCAGGCATATGTGTGTGACGCACGTAAGTATTTCATATGTGGGAGGTGCATAAGCATGTGTGAGTGAATGTATGTGTGAGTTTGTGTGGAGTCCAGAAGTCAATGTCAGGTGTCTCGCTCTGTCACTCTTTCGCTTATTTATTGAGATAGTTTCTCTTACTGAACTGAGTTCGACAATTTATCTAGTCTAGCTGGGCAACTTGCCCCGAGGATCTGCCTGCATCCATCTTCTCAGCACTGAGATTATGTACTACCAACCACACCCAGCATCCACGGCTGCTGGGGTTCTGAATTCAGGTCCTCATGCCTGTATAACAAGCATTTTAGACCATCTCCCCAACCCTCCTTTGTTTATTTTCATACTGAATTATAAGCAAAAAGTCACCTTTGTGTAGGAGCTGACTTTCATATGAATTTATCGGGCAGAAATATACCCTAAGAGTGAGGTGCTGCAGAGATCGCTTAGCAGTCATAGCATGTGCCAGCAGAGCCAAGGGACCCAGGTTGCATTCCACAGGAACCACATTAAGCCAGATGCATGAGGGGGCACATGTGTCTGAAGTTCATTTGCAGTGGCAAGAGGACCTGGTAATCCTATTCTCTCTCTTTATCTATCTGTTTCTTTCTGTGTCTCTCTCAATAAATAATTGAAAAAAATAAAAATAAAAGAATGGGTGAGGCAGGGAGTTGATTAGATGGACCAAGGGCATGGCACTAGGAGCCAACGTATACCTGGTAAAGCCATCAAAGGGAAGAATGGACAGGTATGAGGGCTTCATGTGATCAGCCCACTCTCTCTCATTATTTATGAAAACAGAAAACCACCTAGATTAAAAATGAAGAATGTTCCTCCTCTGGGGAGCTTTCAACTACACCTCTGACTCCTAAGTGCAAACTACTAAGAAAGTTTGGAATTTGTTAAACCATTAGCGCCACACTTCCTTCTTGTGAATGTTTGTGAATAAGCTAAGCAGGAGTTTCCAGAGAGCTTCCAGATAGACTGAAAGAGCCCCCTGCCCCCATCACTAACATAATACTATCATTGGCCTTGTCACATAGATTTTTGGGGATAACAACCACTGCCAAGTTGCTGGATACCCTGATCTTACAGCACAGGAAATTTTATGGTCTTCCTATACTTAATATATCTTTATAAATATTGCCACTATTAATAAATTATCACTGTTTAATTATAAAGTGAAACATTAGCTTATTTTTAGTTTTAATTTCAGAGAGAAAGAAAAAGGCAGAAAGAATGGGCACACCAGGGCCTCCAGCCATTGCAATAAACTCCAGACACATGTGCCACCTTGTGTATCTGGCTTACATGGGTCCTGGGGAATCAAACCTGGGTCCTTTGGCTTTGCAGGCAAGCACCTTAACCACTAAACCATCCCTCCAGCCCCAAACATTAGATTTTCTAAAATATTATTTTTGACTTTAGGATTCCATCAATTTGGAAATAAAACCAATCCTTGCAATTTTTCCCACAGATATTACATTTTTTTAAAAAAGAAACTGGTAAATTATAGGGGTAGACAGGATTTCTAAGAAAGCTGAGCCAAAATATTGTAACAAAATTTACATTTGCTAATTTCTAATGTCTCAAAAGACCAAACAAAACAACAAAATAAAACAGAGTTACAACACAGGCCAATGTGCTCTGGAGACCGACAGTGTGCTACTGAGCAGAGATTCAGGACAACTGTGAAAATCATCATCCTGCTTCCTGGGAGTCTAACCCTCCAGCCAGGGCACACAGTGCAGCTACTACTAGGAGGACCAAGTTAAAACATTTTCCACTGAGAACTACAGAGTCCCTGCAGGGACAAAACTCAAGCCAACACCACAACCTACAGAACATGCACAATAAGAAAATGTGCAAGCTTCTTCAGAAACACACTTCTTATAAAGATTTTATTTATTTATTTGAGACAGAGAGAGAAAGGGAGAGAGAGAGAGAGAGAATAGGCCCACCAAGGCCTCCAGTCACTGCAAACAAACTCCTATCACATGTGCCACCATGTGCATCTGGCTTACATGGGACCTGGAGAACTGAACCTGGGTCCTTTGGCTTTGCAAGCAAGTGCCTTAACCACTAAGCCATCTCTCCAGCCCAGAAACACATTGTTTTGAAGATATTCTTCATATGAAACTCTGACTATCAATTTATTCATCCATTTTCTCATTCTGCAAATATTTGGCAAGTCCTTACATTACACCCCAGAGACTGAAGCCTCAACACAGCAACAACAAAAAAATAGATAAGCTCCCAGGGGCCCTGGGACCATCAAAGGTACAACTACTCCTCTTTGGGGACAGAGAGTGCCTCACAGCCCTGGAAAAAAAATAAGCAATATCATCTTTCTACTTCTGGTTTACCTTCAACATCAAATTTATATAGAAAAGAACGAGGCTGCCCTTTAAAAGAAAAAACCGTCAGTGGATCAAAAGCACCATTAATCACTGTCTCTTTTAAATTAAAAGGTTCGCAAAAAAGGTGGGCACAGAACCAACGTGGGAAACAAATCACTCCCCTTGCTGAGTGCGGGTCAGAGTCTAAATGGGAGCGTCCTCGGTATTTACCCAGCTCATCTCCTGCGTAATGGATCTACAGAAGAAATTTCCGCTGGGGCTCTGCCAATTTCAGGCTAGGCATTTGCCTTAAAAAAAAAAAAATGACTCTTAGGTAGATATTGTAGTGTGTGGCTGGTGGTAGGAACAAAGCTTGCAAGGGTTTATCAATAAGGTGTTCACTTTTCTGATTTGACCTAGCAGATCTCCAGCCCCAGAGAAAGAACTCCATTCACAAGCTTAGGTCTGATTCTTGAGGTGGCTGTAGGATGCCATTTACAAAATGAACAGCCTTGGCAAGCTGACAGAAAATGTGTCCAATACGCCGGAGAAAGCACTTCTCACACAGAGGCTAGAAGAGAGCTGAAGACTCTCAAAGGAAGTCATTTAAATTTGGAGGCATCTTGGCCAGAAGGAAACAGGACATAGTTCCCACCCTCTGCTTACCAGATCAACGCTTTCTGCACCTGCCCTGGTTGTAAGGAGAGACCCATGGTGCTTTCCCACACCTAAGTAGCACAGCCTTTGACAACTAGCATTCCCATCCGCACCGATACCTACCCAGGGACTTAAACATGTTAAAGACTGAAACAACATAATAAAGCACTCTACAAAACCAGGAAGGCTTGCCAAATCAATAGAAACTGGGAAGGTCCTAAAATAGCAAAGATTTGTGAAACTATTTTTCAATGTTCTATTGCTACATTTCTCCAACTCTGGCCTGGGTTCCATTTGGAAATGCTCACCATCATCTGGAGGTCCCATGTCTTGTAAGAGAACAACCCCAATCTTCCCTCAAAGCTTGTTTTAGGCCCTATACTCTAAAAAAATATTTTTTTATTTATTTACAAGCAGAGAGAGAGGGCAACCAGACAGAGGGAGAATGGGTGCACTAGGGCCTCTAGCCACTGCAAATGAACTCCAGGTGCATGCATTCCCTTGTGCATCTGGCTTACTGAAGAATTGAACCTAGGTCCTTCAGCTTCTCAGGCAAGGGCCTTAACTGCTAAGCCATCTCTCCAGCCCCTAGGCCCTCTACTTTTAATCAATACAGCTCTGTTGGAAACACCAATTGGAGTTACAAACATTATCATTGCACTTGTAGGATCGCTCTTAATGATGGCACATGCTTCGTAATGGACATTCTCTATATATTAGTACAAATGCTTCCTTCATGCACCTTCTGAACTTACCCCTATCAATTCCACAGAGCAGGTTGAACTTGTTTTCCATTTTACAGTCAAGAAATATAAGGCTAAGGTCATGGGGACAGTGAGCACAAGAGGTGAAATTTAACCTACAAAAGGTACTTACCCAGCACCTCTTATATGCAATACATAACATACATAAGCCCAGACAGGAAGCACTTATGGACAGAGTACCAGCTCAAGCCCACAGCAGAGCAGACCTTGATAGTTCCTCACCCGACTGCCATTCTTCCTTTCTCACCACCCAGTGCTGTTTAGGCAGCAACATGTTCAATGAAAACATTTGCCAGCACAGGCTCTCTCGTCACCGGAAGCAGCCCTGCAACACAGCCTTGGCTGATGAAATACTGATAGATATCTATGGGAAGGGAAGTCTTGCTAAAGTTCAAAGGCAAATCCCATATGGTATAGTGCACTTTGAGAAATAAGAAAATCTGGAAAGAAGCAACCTCTTTGTCCTTTGTTTCCTTACCTCCTCCTTGCCCTGAAGCACACCTTTGATGACTAGGTGGATACAGGGTCATTTAAGAGACCATTAGAACAAAACTGTGAGCTAAAGATGGAAGGTGGAAACCCAAGATGAGGCACAGCCTCTGAGGAGCACGGTGTTTAGCTGTACCTTCCCTGGATGGTCTGCTTATAGACTGCTTGTCTTGTTACAAAGACTGTCCCTCCTCCAGGGACTGGGAGTCCACTTTCAGGAAGTTGTAATGAAACACAGCCATGACTGTTTCTTTCATGACAGTCCATGGCTGCATGTGTGGCCAACAGCACAGCTGGGCAGCTAAAGCAGAAAGTGAAGAGATCCTATTGTGTCTGAAACATCCCCTGCCATTCTCTTCTCACTACTACCCTACACTTAAGTAAACTATACTTCCAATCCCTTGATTAAATTGCTGTAGCCAGGTTTCAGTTCAATGCAACCAAATTCCATCCCAAGTGAAACACAGTCCACCATGGAAAACACCCATTGGGTAAAGAATAAAAATGATTGTTCTAGGGCTGGGATGATGGCTCAGTCAATAATGTACTTGCTGGAGAGGCACGAGGACTCACGTTCAGATCCCCAGCACTTAAGTAAAAGTCAAGTGTGATAGCAGGCTCCTGTAATCTCAGCCATGGGGACGTGGAAGCAGGAGGACCCTTGGGGCTTGCTGGCTAGCTAGACAGCAAGCTGACAGAAAATGTGTGAATTCTAGGCTCAGTAAGAGATCCTGTTTCAAAAAAAAATTCACTATAGGGCAATTGAAGAAAACACATGATGTCAACCTTTGGACTCCATACTCACATGCATACACGTCCATGCACAACCACACATAATGTGCGCACATTCATCTGCATACGCACACACAACACATGTGCATACACATGAAAAAATAAAAAAAATGAAGCTGATCTTCCTTTCCAGTGTTAGTAACTATGAATATCAAGTCCTATCATGCGCCAGATCCCGTGGGATGTGCTAGACATCCTGGACTGGATACTGTTCCCGACCTTTGTGGAACTTGCTAAAAAAGCAAAGCTTCAGAAATAATCACTTGTATTTGTTAAGTGCTACAGGAAAATATACGTTGCTATGAAAACACATAATCAGGGGCCTTACTGAATCTGGAGGAGTCAGTGAAATGATCTCTGAAAGTGTGACTGTTGCCTGTATTTCTACATAAAACCTTTCCACCTGACCAATGTCTACTCCATGGAAGCTGTTCCTGGATACCCATCACCTTCCACGGAGCCACTGCAACACTCTAATAACAGCAAGGCAGAACACACTCAAAGGAACCTAAAATCAAAGAAAACAACTGTTGTGGTTTAGATATGAAGTGTCTTGCCGAAAAGCTCAAGTACGTGTTGGGAGGCTAGTGTTGCTATTTTTGAAGATTCTAGAAAATTTAGGAGGTAGAAGAAAAGTAGATGACTAAGGGCAGGTCCTTAGGAACATCTTAGCTTATTCCTGCCTTTCTCTGCTTTCTTTCTACAATAAGGTGAGGCAATGCTATTATGACATGTACTCCCTCTACCATGACATGCTGGCTAAGCAACTATGGGCTGTACCATCTCCCTTCCCTTAGTTTGTTCTCTCAAGTATTTTGGTCATAGTGATCAGGAGGCTAACCAACACAGCATCTGTCTAGAAGGATCTTCATGGTAAATTTAATACTTATGTACAACTTTGATTTATAAGTCTAGAAAGTTCTGGGAAGATCACTTGGTTATTTATACCATAAGGAAAATAAAAATTTCAATCTGTGCATTGGGACCACAAGCTCCAGCCCCACCCTTCAAATTGCTTCGTCACAGATATTATCCATCTATAGACAAGTCCTGGACCAAGATGCTAAACAGAAGTGATGCTTCTCGGGCTGGAGAGATGGCTTAGCAGTTAAGCGCTTGCCTGTGAAGCCTAAGGACCCTGGTTCGAGGCTTGGTTCCCCAGGTCCCACATTAGCCAGATGCACAAGGGGGCGCACGCGTCTGGAGTTCGTTTGCAGAGGCTGCAAGCCCTGGCGCGCCCATTCTCTCTCTCTTCCTCTACCTGTCTTTCTCTCTGTGTCTGTCGCTCTCAAATAAGTAAATAAAAAAAAATTTTAAAAAAGTGATGTTTCTCAAAACACATTAATTCCCAAGACCCATGAAGCATTCATGGTAAGCTGCCAACAAATATAAAACTTTCGTTTTCAAAATGCAGTGAGATGAAGATGAGAAATGCAAGGTCCATATAATCCTGACACCAGGCATGGCCAGCAATGACCTTTAGAGAGCTAAGTTCAGTTCAGAAGTCCACGGACTCTTGACAGCACTGGCACTTGGGGGCTCTGTGGGATTCTCTAATGGCTTTGGCACCTATTCTTCCCCCTCTGGCTGGCTTGCTCACTCTGTACTGACAGACAGGAAGGTTGCCATCACTGACATGACATCAGCCTTCAGCTCTGGATTTCCAAGTACAAAGCTGCCCATTCAGTAGTGATCGCTCTGGGGTTCAGCAGTGGGTACCAAATTGTCCACCTGATCATAACATTTCAGCAGGACACAGTGGTAATGAAAAATATCATTTATGCAGTGTTCACTGTGCATGAGGCTCTGTGCTATGGCTTTGCTAGTCAACACTGTATGTAATTCACACCTTTTAAGTGCCTATAATCTTCCTACTTTATAGCTAGGAAAAAGATGTTCCCTAAGTCAAATAAGTAGCTTGCACAAGATCATATAGCTGGGAAGCTGTTAAGCTCATGTGCACATGCAGACTCAATGGAGTCTTTATATGTGTTCAGCCCTGGATGGACCTGAACTTGAGATCCTCCTGCCACAGCCTCCAAAGTGCTGGGTTTACAGGCAGGTGCCACCATACTTGGCAGAAATCATCAGATTATAAAGTCTGCTCTGGTATACATTGCAAAGTGCCCTTTCTGAGGTTCAGACAAAGTCCAGCTCTGCTCTGTGAGATGGTTACTCTGGGAATCTAACAAAGGCCAATAAAGAAAATAGAGGGAAATTTCTCTGTTGATACTTCTGGACTACTTGTCTTTGAGCGAGCAACAAGTTTGGGAAAAAGCAAGAGTATTGCTAAATGTAATTGAACACTGCATCATAGTTTGATTGGGAAATGTCTCTCCCAATAGGCCCACGTGTTTGAACACAAGAACCCAGCTGGTGGTGCTATTTGAGGAGGTTTAGGAGTCAAAGCCTTGCTCGAAGAAATGAGTCACTGGGGTGGGGGTGTCATAGCCCAGCTTCACTTCATGCACTCTCTGCTTCCTTGGATGTGATGTGACCAGCTGTCTCCTGCTCCAACAATCATGCTTTCTTTCACCATGATATATAGTATCCCCTAAAACTATAATCCAAAATAAACTCTTCTTCTCTTAAGCTGTTTCCTGCCAGGTATCTGGACAGAGTAATGAGGCTAGAGACTGACACAGATGTATGAGCCTGATCCAGGCCTCTACTGAAGGTGACCAGATGAGAAATCAGAGGTAACAGACGAAGCATAGACTGAAAGAAAACAAAAGGAGGGGGCTGAATTACCTCCATAGTAAATAGTGAAGCAGGTTCACATGAGATCCAGAGATCCATCACAGCTCATGCAAATCCTCGCCCCTCTTCATCTACCTCCTTGTCCCTGGAGACAACTAGAGCGCTTCTTACAGGAAGAAACAGCCAAGTGGAAGGAAAGGACACCAAAACACCAGGCTGATGATGTCTCTCTCCCACACAGACACATGGAACAGAAAACATGGAACACTCCAGGACCAGAAGAGGCTCTTAGCTTCTCAGACCCCACAGCCTACAAAGGGTGTCCTGGTCAAACTGAAGACTTGGACTTTGGACAGAAGAACACAAAACTGAGGTGATATAACCTACAATAGAAAGACAAACCTTGCCAGAACCATGGAGGAAAAGAGAGATAAGCAATAGCAATCCCATTTGAGGAATCAAAAGGTAGGAGCAGCTCATTTCACAAGCACGTTGGGAAACTTGGGTGAGGCATCAGGAATTAAGAGCAAACCTCCAACATACAAGGAATCGTGGAGATAGAATGCCTCCAGCTCATCCCCATGCACAACGATGCACAAGTGCAGTGACAATGCTTGGTTCTGAGACCCACTGTTTGGTAGGCTCAAGTTTTATAACAGGAGGGCAATGGCTTGAACCCTGAGGATAAATACAGATACAAATAAGGAGACAAGGAAGAAAGGAAAATAAGATGCTACCATGCAAGATGCATGGAAAGGTGGCAATCATGGGGGAGTGTGTTGAAATTTACTCACAGCTCACAAACCACAGGGGCTCCCAAGTTTGGACTGTTCATGCTCCTTCCAAATCAGACATCATCTGAAGTCCCAGGTATACAACACGGTTCAACTTGACTATACAGCTCAGAATTCTAAACTAAAGAGCCATTTGGTGGTTCTCCCCACCATACCATAAATGCATCAGAAGCCTAACTTTGGATACATTTCCTGAGATATGCTATTGTATTACATTGTGTGTTGTGGGTGAAAACATGAACTTACTTAAATTAAACATCAAGAAGATGACATGAATTTTATAAATGTTATACCTTCACACCACGTGTGTGTGTCCTTAACAGCATGTATTTACCTAGACTAGTTTGAGAATACTAGAAGTGGTGGAGATGCTCTTGACCTCTGAGTGGCCTTCTCTTCACAGAAAGAGATTTGATAATAGAAATGGGTATAGTTGACTCAGAGAGAAGAGCTGTAAAAATTTAAATCAATCATTTAATAAAATGCAAGACAAAAAGGAAACCAAGGGGGGAGGACCTCAAAGGCCAGAGCTTCTGAAGCAGGGGAGGACCACATATAAGCAGTAGTGGTTACATAGTGGTCGCTCCACAGACTGCTCAGCAACACTGCATAGAAACACATGTGTGAGTTGCAGACAGGTAGAAACCAGTCTGCAGATGTGTAAGGTCAAAACGAGAAGTATTGCTTGGTGTCATAGCGCACACCTATAGTCTCAGCACTAGGCCACCTGAGGTAGAAGGATCCCTGTGAGTTTAAGGTCAGCTTGGGGCTAAGAGAGTGAGTTTTAGGTCAGGTCAGCCAGGGCTACAGTGAGACCCTACCTCAACAACAAAACCCAAAAAGTAATGTCTAAGGAAAGACATGGAGCAAAAAGGAAGACAAGATACACAGTTTGTATATGACAAGAGGAAGGTGCAGGGGTATGCTTATGGAAAATGATACAAGACAAAGAGGTGAATCAGGAAAATATCACCACTGCTGGTAGACAGGGCTCACAGATTGCATTTGGCTTTGAAATTACCATCACTTAGATGAAAAAGTCAATAAAATAATTCTAAAAGTCAGATGCTGTCATATGACAAAGAGCAAGCCGGAGTGCTGGCGAGGCTCCTGTGAAGTGGCAAGTGCTATTTCAGAGCTGCCAGGAGGCAACATGAGCCTCAGAGGATGAGGCACCATTGGGCAGGCATCAGAGGTGTCACTAAGAACCCCTCAAAAAATAATAAGCTCAGTGAGTAAAAGAAGAAGTCAGAGGAAACAATCTTTTATACCACCACTTTGAGAAGAGCGAGTTACCAGGCAACAACTTAACAGGGTTTTGGGAAGACAGGTCACATCTGCCCCTCCAACCAAGTGACAAGAAAAGTAGATAAAGGGGAAATGAGAGAGGTAATCGTATGGACTTCTGTTAGTCCCCTCATTCTGTCCCCTGTGACAGTCTCATCAAGGGACCGGGAAAATGCAAGGTGGCACACCACACCCACCAGGCGGTTATCACTGGTGCCCTGTCAACCTAGGGATGCTGAACAAGTGATAGTCTGCAGGTGCCGCCTCCCCAGCAGGATTATTTAATATCTCTATCAGTGAGACGGAGTAGTACTTCCTGTGCTTAGAAAGCTAGCCCATAATCAGAACGCCAGGGTCTTGCTGTCAATGGTCTATATCACTTCTTTTTATATTACTCCACGTGTGGCCCAACAGTTGAGTTGAGAAAAGACAAAAACCTGGGAAGAAAACGAAGGTGGAGAGATGGAAACTCACTCTGCACCCCTGTCGTGCAGCTGCCCCCTCCTGGGCTCATGGCTACTCAGAATGGATTCTTGTTTGTCATTTCTGACACCTGACAGTCCACACAAAACTTCTAGAAAGATGGCACCAAAGGGTTCCAGGAACTGCGAAGCATGTGCTGCATGCTTGGCTCCTGGGATAACTAAGAAACACTCAGCCCACAAGATTGCAATGGCGGAAACCATCTCCTGAAGAAAAGCTTTTAGAGCCGGGTTCAGAATGTCATTGTAGTCTCCATTTCTGAAGAAACAGGTGCCCTTTTGCGACATTGCCAGGAAACAAACAAACGCCTGACTGTCCAGAGGCCCTAGGAAAGCCAAGGCAAGATGCCTTACCAAGGCAGAAAATAAAGGAAGACATGGCAAAATTTGATGTGCATTCATCTAGAATAGAATTAGTAATAAAATTACACTATAAAAAGATTTTTCAAAATGTTAGGTCCAAGAATATAGCCTCCTTATTCCACCCTGAGAAACCCAGTTGATTCTGTTTTATGACTGCCCTCCTCCCCAATTTGAGTTAAGTTCCTCACTATAAACATTTACAAATTTCATCCTGGCATTAGGACTAAACAATATTCATTAAGAATCCCGCCAAAGTGCAACATGTAAGTAAATCAAACCTTTGATGCTCTATTTTGCAAATTTCATGGGCCACTAGGGATAATTAAAAGGGCAATTATATAAAGTTGGTGCAGTTTTGAGAAACAAATGACATTTTCTGCTTTAAAGCACTTGATAATTTGATATTTTGCTATTAGGGCCATCATGTGTACTTTTATAGACAGGCAGCCAAATAAACAATAAATGTTCCTTAACAGCTCTAATGATTGTTCTTGCCCACTAATATCACTCACCATTCCAGTCCATAAATCATATGCTAAGAGATTAAGGTAAAGATAATGAAAGAGTATTAGAAACCATTAAGCCAAAGGAGGGAAGAAATAAGGCTAAAAGCATAGATTTCTTCTGTGCTTTTTGCAAAAACACCTAGCAAAGCTTGAGCTTGGAGCGTCGGAGTGGGCTTGGTTTGTCACTGTGTTTAACCACCGCTCTGGAGCCAGCCAAGTACATTACAGCTCATGAAAAATACAGCGAAGAAACTGCTGGTGGCAGAAGCATTTAACTTCCTTGTTCGCAGCCTCCCCCAAGTGGCACTTTTTCACCAGCAAGTTGTTTATTATGTTTGGTGCCAGACAAAACTGATTAAATGGGGCTCTTAAGAATCAAAGCGTTATAAATTCATGGAAATACAGCAAGCAATAAATTCCATGGAATTAAAAGCTTACTAGCACTATTAGCATTTCAGGGTGTTGGGATTGTTAATACCGATGTGCAAAAATGATGTACCTCTAAGACAAGGCAGACCAAGTCACCACATGCAGACTTCTTGACAAAATAAGATAAAATAATAAAAAAATTTAATCTAAGTGTCATTGGGACTTGGCAGTTATTAAAGTCACTAGAATGGAAGAAGGGGTGTAATTACCTCCAAAATTTCTCATGCGCTCTAAAAAGTCGACCCCACCACAGAAAGAGAAGCTGCCAAATAAAGGCTTATGCCCAGAAGGAAAACAAGAGTCAAAATATTATGTAAAGAATTTATGTTTAGAATGAATAGAAATTGTGCCTTAATTAAGAGGGATTGGGGTTTTATCTTGTGACCAAGTCTTAGCAAGGGTGGGACCCAATGTGTTGTGACTGGTCAGGTTTTGTTTAACTCACAAGGCAGATAATGTCAGATCCCATTCCTCAAACAAGGTAGGTGCATTGAGGATGTGACTGATAAATTTCCTTCATTTGTCAGGTTCCATCTTTGGCTTTTTCTGAGGTATACAAGATATCATTCCAAATTAACAGAGGGTGAAAAGTCAACCATTATGCCACTAAGCAGGTAACATCTCCTCCCTCCTAGGTACAAGGTATAAAGCAGTAATTTGGCTGACCCCATCTACTTAAAAACCTCTTTGCAAAAGAAGTATCTTGGGATCTTTGCTAGGCAAATACAGATATAGAGGGGAAGAGAAAAAGAAAGAATAATTAAGAAATGCTTCTTAAAGACATTTGCTGGGGAAAATGTAGGGGAATAATTTTTTGAAAAAGAAAAAAAAATTACTGCCCACAAATTATGGATGACCATTTGGAAAACAAAAAACAAAAAACATTTTTGGAAGACATGCATGCTAAATCTGGTATTACAGAAAAATGAGGTGAGGGGATCAGGCCAAAGAGCTCAACCTAGATAGATAACCAAAACTCTTCTTTATCCATCCTATAATTGGTCAAAAAAAGTACTATTTTTGAGCCACAAGGAAAGCTTAACACTTTTGATCAAAGAACCCCACATGTAATAGAATCTACTGAGGGATCACTGGTACATGTGATTATCTCTTGGGCTATGTTGTGCATGTGGATATAACATTTGTACTTGCTGAAGCTATCTGCTGCTTCCCACAGAGAGACAGAGCCTGTTCATGTACCAAAAAAAAAAAAAAAAAAAAGAAAAAAGAAAAGAAAAGAGACAAAGAAGGAAAACCTTACAGGGAAGAACTTTTTCTATTCCTATTAATGTGCTTTCAAAAGATTAAAACCCAAAGCCACATACTGGGACAGGGTGGCTGAATTGTCAAAACAGTCTGCCGCATCTCCTCCTCCACATAGGAAGACCTACTATGTGTACAGCAATGTCAGAGGAGATGGACAGACATATGACATTGTTTCTGTACTCATAAGAGCTTCAGTGCCTCATTTGAGAAATAATTATACAGCACACATTATGTGGTCTAAATCAGGTGATTATTAAAAAGACAGTTTGTCAATCCATTGAAATTTTAGAGTAATTTTAAGCATCAACCCCTGAACAAGGCAAGATGTATCTATCAACATTCCATATGTATAGAGTGAAAATGAAGAGAACTTTCACAAAGAGGTGCACTGATACGTTGACTTAGTAAAGAAAATGGAAGGCCACAGACACAATTCTTTTTGGCAATAGACTCTGCATCATAGGTGGGCTGATTTCACTGCCCACATATCGCCCTGTGGAGGACTGGCTACAACAGTAGTGAGTGAAACCTATATGGTCCTTGCCATACTGTCTGTGTCCATGGATTCAACTCACTTTGAGCTAAAACTATTCAAGAAAAATTGCACTGGTATGCATGTGAACCTTTTTGGACCATTATTTCCTAAACAATACAGTATATTTACTGTGTAGTTTGTATTGTAATAGGTATAAATAATGTATGATTTCAAGTATATAGAAAGATATGCTATGTATATGATACAGACATATCTACATTAGGGGCATGAGAGAATATTCTTAGATTTTGGTTTAAGAAGGGATTCTGGAACAATCTAGCAGACACTGAATTAGCCACAGTTATAACAGAGACCTGGAAGTTTCCATGCCTGTGTCTTACAGTTACCATGGCCCTTCCTCCATTGTTTCCACATGTGTCTGGACCCTTTTTCTCTTCAAATATGGAAATTTCTCTCTTAGTCCTTCATTATGACTTTGAGCTTTACAACCTGTAGTCAACTGTTATGAAAGAAAAAGACACTGACAGTATTTGTGGATGAAGAGCTGTGGCCCTCATTAAAGGGTCACTTAATTTGAGTTCATTTTCTAACTGGATTTTGGAATCAATGGAGCTCATGAATAACTTCCTAATGTTGCCACTGGTGCCTTTTCAAGTGCAATATATTCTTCCAGAAATGCTCAGCTTTAGCTCATCTCTGAGCCTGGAGACAACTCTATGAGGGCAATGGTCTTCCTTGGATGGCAGACACAGCACCAGCAGAAGGAACACTGCTCTGAGCACAGACATTAGCCTCACATGGACCCTGATGTGGATCTGCCTCCCTCTACACTGTTCTGTCCTCTTGGTGCATGATGAACCCAGCAGAAGTCTGTTCACCTCATGTGTCCCTGTGCTTTACCTAGGAGTGCCAAGATTCAGGACCAAAGAAGGAGTGAGAAATGTGCACCATGATACCAACATGGGGCCAGAGGATCAAGCTCATTTTCCAAGAAAGACCTGCAAGGAGCCACTTGGAAGCCCAACTAACAATCAAAGGCTAATTTTCTTTCTACTCACCACTGTCCTCCTTCATACACATCTAGCTGATGTGGCACTATGACATCTGACCCTAATAATACTGTAACAAAATTCAACAGCAACCTCTCGTACCCACCTGGGTGTTCACCTTTCCTCCCTTGCAGTCAACCCATACATCAAGCTGCTTTCATCCCTCTTCTAATTCCGGGGTTCTTGTCAGGTTCAAGACTCAGGTGTTTGCCTTCCAGCATAACAGTGGGCTGATAGTCTAATACTATGCCCATATCCTCCAGCCCTCCTAGGATAGAGAGCCAGCCTGCCTCTATTACATGCTGGAAACATCATTTCTGAGGACAGAACTCGAACACAGCCCCTGCACTAGCAGAGTGGTGGAGGATTGCGACTCCCTAGTAGGGCAGGATTGTCAGAGCAGACTGTGAAAGAGAAGGGCAGCGGTGAAGGGAGGGAGTAAGAAACAATACAAAGTAGTCCATGAGTAAAGCCAAAGGAGAGGCGAAGGACTGAGATATGCCACTCCTCTAAGCTCTGCGCGAATGCTATGGAACATCTACTTATAGGTGGTGGCTATAAGATACGGGCAGGAGGACGGCAGAGTAAGAGTCACCTGAAGGCAGAGGAATGAACCAGATGAGAATTGAAATTGTATACTTGTGTCCTTTCATCTTGCTCCAAATCTGTCTCTGGAGAAATGAACTCCTCACAAAAGCTTAAAACAAACAAACAAACAAAAAAAAAAAAAAAAAAAAAAAAAACAGATGCTGACCCATCTTACCTCCCTTAAGAGTCTCTACCCAGGGCTGGAGAGATGGCTTAGAAGTTAAGGCACTTGCCTGCGAGGCCTAAAGACCCAGATTTGATTCTAGAGTACCCATATAAATCAGATGCACAGGGTGGTGCATGCATCTGGAGTTTTACTTTCAGTGGCTGGAAGCCCTGGTGCACCCATTCTCCCTCTCTTTCTCTCTCTGCCTTCCTTCCTTCCTCTCTCTCTCTCTTCTCAAATAAATAAGTAATTTTTTTTAAAAAAGAGTCTCCACCTATTTATCTGGGATTATCCTGCATAGAACTGAGCCTTTGCAACATTTTGTTTAGTTATAATATTTCCCATGAAAAGGACTCTCCAGGCAAGCACCTGGGTCTTCTCTTCCACACTTGAATTCAATGAGATCTCTACAATATAGTGTGCATCCTGGTGTCCCCAGGCCTACAGAACTCTGATCTGGGATTTCAAGGTCAAGGGTACTACAAATGGGGAATTTAAGACAACAGTAAGTGAAAGATCAATGCTCCAGCTATGCCACCGTAAGGTCCTTAGTTAAGGTGATTCGAAGCACAAGAGTGAAGACCACCCCGTAGAGAGAACCAGCAGCTGCGCTGTGACCCTAGGAGTCCCTCACCAACAGGATAGGAATCCTGTTCTAAGTGGGTCAACTGAAAAGAAAGCAGAGGGAGGTATGTAAGCATGGGACTTACGCTGAGAGGATCCAGGCCTATGTAGGAGCTCTTCACTTACATCATCAGATAAGTCTTTTTGCTGAAGCCAGCAGGGGCTGAGTCTTACAGGACGTTCACATAAAAAATGTTCTGTGGATGCACTGATGGTGGAGGTCAAGCAAGAGAATTAGCATCATGGGAGCAGAGCTGCACAGGCGGAGTCTGACCAGGGTGATCAGCCGCTGAGCGGACTGTTTCTTATCAGTGGGCTTTGAAATCAATCAGCAATCTTATCTGATTTTCACTTTTACTAAAAGCCGGGATTTAAAAGAGACATCATCAAAACCAGTATCTGATCGATTTCAGTAGAGGTTGCTGCCCTTTCTCTGGTATTAACAGTTTGTTCTTGGATACTGTGAAACTCTGCTTAAATATGTTATCACACTCGCCTATCCACGCTCAAACAACACAAGGGGGGGGGGTAAATCCCACCCCCACCATTTTCACTGCCTCAGAACAACTACGGTGATCCATTTCCTGTGTCTCCTTCAAAAGTATTCTACGTACATGTGATTATATGTTTTGCATGCTTATTCCTATTTTTTTTTTTACTTATATCTACCCAATTCATCAATTTCTTCATTGACTGGCATATACAGGAGATATTTCCACATCAGTACATCAAGATCTATATTCTTTTATAACTGCAAAATGATGTTCCTGAGTGTCTCTCACCATACCAGGTAGGGTCTTCATTTTTTTAATTCCCCCCTGGTAGATATTTAGGAAATCACTTTGTTTTTTTGCTCCCTCAGACAACATTATAAGGTGCACCCCAGCACATATCCTTGTATCAGCAGGTTGGCATCAGTCCTCAAAGCAATTGTCAACTGTGGATTAACAAAGTCAATACCATGGACCATTGGAAAAATAAATCCCATTTTACCATCTCAACTGCTCTAGACTTAAGGCTTTTTTTTTGAGGTAGGGTCTCACGCTAGCCCAGGCAGACCTGTATGTAATTCACTATGGAGTTTTAGGGTGGCCTCGAACTCATGGCGATCCTCCCACCTCTGCCTCCCGAGTGCTGGGATTAAAGGCGTGTACCACCACGTCCAGCTTAAGGCTTTTTTTAAATTTATTTTTTTTTATTAACAACTTCCATGATTGTAAACAATATTACACCTGGCATTTCTCAGGTAGAGTTGGATAATCAGGTATCTTTGTTGACACCAAAAACAAAACCCAGGGAAGCACAATTTAAAAGTATTCACTGGGTCTGGAGAAAGGGCTTAGTGGTTCGGGTGTGTGCCTGCACAGCTTACGTTTGATTCCCTAGTACCCGTGTACTAGGTGCACCAAGTGGCGCACACATCTGGAGTTCTTTTGCAGTGGCTAGTGGCCCTGTTGCACCCATTCTTTACTTCTCTCTCTCTCTCAAATAAAAAAAATGAATAATAAAATAAATATTCATTATTCAATATTCATTCAGAATCCAAGAAACCAGGTGAAATACTTTATTCCGTCATCCTTTTGGGGAAATATGACATTTTTACAGACTTCCTAGAAAAATCACTGGAACCTGCAAATAATGACATCAGCGAGGCCTCTCTCTTTGTGTGTGTGTGTGTGTGTGTTCCTGCTGGTCACACATGGTGTACAGTTACACCCCAGGGTCTGCGAAGTAGGATGGTTCCTCATCTTCTTGTGCTATGCTTATACCATCTGTTTTTTTCTGACTTTTCTCATCTTCAACATAACCTGGGGCTGTCTTTCAGCATGTTTTCATTCAGTCTAAAATAATATAATAATATAACTTTGACATTCCCATTTGTAGTTAAGCCATACTAATGCATAGGAAGGAAAGGCAGATACAGCACAAATGACCAAGCTAGAAAAATCTACAAACACCAAAGAACCAGTGATGAAAAAGATGCCTTACCATCCTATCACCAAACACGTGTTTATTTTTGTGACCAGTTTTTGTAGACTCGTGAGAAATTGTGGAATAGTGAACTTGACTGCTTGCAGCTGATATTCTCTGTTTTCCGAGCTGCTTTCTTCCTACGGTCTCCAGCAATGATATTTTCTGAACAAAGTATCAGGATGAATGGTAAGATAGTTCTAAGGATAATCTACAAGTTCACTTTTATCATAAAATGTAGACACTTATGGTCTTTCTGGCTATAGAAGAGAAAAAGTACTTTATATATATGTAATATATATAATATATTACTTCCATAATACATATTATATAATAAATATTTCTGTCCTGAAAGCTCTGAGAGGGGTCCATCTCATTGGTGTTCTATTTCACACCTGGGATCCCCAACATTCTCCTAACTAAGCCAACTAAGTTTCCTTCCAGAGAGGCTTATCTCAGAAACCCGGGTTTTGGGACTCAGGTCAGTGGTCGGACACATGCCTTGTGTGCGTAAGGTCCTGAATTAGACACCAACAAACACGTAAAGAAATCTACATATTATCTGTAACAGCTCATTTATCTTCATGTTCCCTACTCAGTTCACCTAGTATAGCAAAGTAATTTTAACCTCTAAGCGTCTCTGACAAACATCTTCTTTGCCTGCCCACCATTAACACTACATGCTAGAGTGAGAGCCTACCTTGAGAAAGAAAAGAAAAATAAGGGAAGACTCTTCAAGAATGTCAATTGCTTCTGGGCAGTTTGTGAAGCCACAGTAAGCAAGTGAGGCAGGGAGGCTCATTGTGTCGTGAAAATAGGTAATGGGCCTGCATATCGGCTCTTTGCAGCTGGTCCCTGCCACTCTTACTCTCTAGGCATTCTTTTTGTCAGTGTGCCTATGGGTGCGTATGCATGCAGGCATATCCTCCTGTACTGGCCTGCAAAGGTAATATAAAAGCTCTACTGTGTACAGTCTTGTAGATTCAAGAGAGTGGAATTGGTTAAATAAACTGTAAAACATCTATGCATTGCTAATCAAATAATTGTAATGTACAATATGTCAAATGTTAGAGAAAGACAATGGCAACATATGTCTAATTTTTAAAAAAAATAGGAAAGACAACAAAATTCTGTCTATATGTCTATATTGAGTTTCCCAATAAAAATATTATGCACCTGAAAACATAATTTCATTTTTTTCTCAAAGAATTATTTAATAAATAAAATTAATCTAAATAGTACATTTGATTATGTATAACATGTTGAAAGTATCAACATAATAATATGACATTAATATCCAAAATTATTAGGAACTATGCTCTTTTTTATTTCAAAATCATGTGTACAAGTTCCACATTTAGTGCTTGTAAATTTTGGATAAGTACATTTCACTGCTCAGAAGTCACTAGAAATTCCTGATTAACTCTAGAACAGATGTGCAGAGATGGAGATTCCTAGAGTGCCTGTTGCCTAATGGTCTAAGCCTGAACCTGTGAATGACCTCACAGAGCTGTCTGTTTTCTGATTCATGTTCACTCTTACAACTGCCTTCTTCACTGGCTATTGAGTATATGTGTGCATGGGGTATTAAGTATGCATGTGTACATGTGTGGGGTGTGTCTGCATGTGTGTGCTTGGTTGATACAAGGTGCTTTCCTTGTTCACACTCCATCTTATTAACCGAGGCAGGTCCCTCACTTGAGCTCAGAGGTTGCTAATTCAGCTCATCTAACTAGCCAGACAGACTGCTTCCAGAACCACCTATCTCAAGCACTGGGATTACAAATGGGCCACCACATGCACCCTGAATTTAAGTGGGTGCTGGGATGAAAACTTCAGTCCTCATGCTTTATCCACTGAGCCCAGTCCCCTAGGCTCACAATCCCTGTTTATATAATTGCAATTATCATATTTAAGTAAAGAAAAATCAAACTACATGCATTTGAAAGAACAAAGAGAAATAAAGACCTTGTTATGCTTCATGAATATATCATGCCCACTCACTGAAAATGATGGATTGTAGAGATTTCAGGGGAAAGGTTGTCACCACAGACTCCTTTGTTTAATACCAAGGTCAAGGCCAATCTTCCCAAATGTGTCTATAAAAGCCAATCTTCTGCTACCTCAAAGCATATCTGAATACTGGGAAAGAGCCTTCCTTATGGTCCCCAGATAGAAAGGGCTTTTACACACACACACACAAACAAACAAACAAACACACACACACACACACACACCACGTGCATGCACATGCATGTGTGAGACCATGGCCCAGTGAATGCTTGATAAGGAAATTTCTGCCCAGCCTGCTCATATAAAGTACTCTCAGGGCAGGAACCTAATGCTCTTTTTATGATTCATTTTATGAGCCAACAAGTCTCAATTTGTAGCCCAGGTTGTCTCAAATTTACACTTCTCCTGCTTCAGCATTCTTAGATATGGGATTGCAGGTGCTTATCATGAGGGCTAGCCCTAATGCTCTTTTAGTATAGTCTGTGCATCTATTCTATATAAGATGACAGGACATCCCATGATGTCATGAAGAGCCCTGGAAAAGCTTCCTGTGCTAATCCATCCAGGTTTCAGAAAAGCTAAAATCCCAGATCCCTCAGGTTAATCTCAGGAGCACCAGGGTGCCAGTGGCCATAATTTGTAAACTGTTCATCCTCAAATCCAAGATATAATACACCTAAGTGGTTACTCAAGGGCTAGGGAGATAGCTCAGTCAGGAAAGTGCTTGCCTTGATGATGTGAGGACCTGAGTTCAATCCTCTGAACCCACATTTTAAAAAGCTAGGAACGTTGGTGTGTGCCCGGTATATGCCTGCAAGCCCAGCCCTGGGGAGGTAGAGACAAAAGGATCCTTGGAACACAGTGGCCAGCCAGTTTACCTAAGTGGTAAATTAGAAGCCAGTGAAAAATCCTGCCTCACAAAAAAGCAAATGGCACCTGAGAAATGACACCTAACGCTGACCTCCACACACTGGCACATACACATGCCCACACACCCAAACACACACTTGTACCACACACACACACATACACACAGAAAGACAGGCCAGCTGGATCCATGGGGTGGCCCCAGGCATCCTCTGTGATGGCACCTCTTCCAGGGCAGAAAATAATTTCCATCTGCACTATCACCCTCTGTAAGCATAAGCCATTTCTTTCTACTCAGGATCTTAACTTGCTTCCCTACTTGGGACCAAGGGACAGAATGTCTGTTTCATTTTTTTTATTTCTATTATGCTTTCTCTAATAAAATAAGATATTAAAATATTTTTATTATCTTAAAATTTTAATTAACAATAAAAATTAACCTCCTTGAGAACTTACTATATGGTCCATGCACCATGTAGTCATAAAAATAGCTCACAATCTGTGCCAACATTTACTAAGCATTGTGTATAAAGTACTGGGCTAAGTACTTGATCCCTTGAAAAAAAAATCTGTGAATCTGCCAACTTTTTCATGGGGAGAGAATTAGTTTTTGAATTTATGAGGAAAAGCCTGGTTGCTTCTTGGTTATAAACAAAGAAGAGCTGAGCATCGAACCATGGCTCTGAACCCTGATCTCTTAAGCAACACTATTCTTTTTGGTCTTCAAAATGGCCCTAGAATGTGGGTGCTGTCATCCCATTTCACAGGTGGGAACCCGAACTCAAAGAGCCAAAACCATGCCCAAGAACTGGCTTCCAAACATAGTCAAACCACATTCATGCTTCTCCAGAGCACAGGCTGAGAAAAAAAAAAAAACTTGCCTCTCAGCCAGTACACTAGTGTTTGAAACACTGAATTTGCTGTTAGTAAATGATCCCACTTTGAAAGAGCAGTGACAAGAACCAGAGAAGTGCAAAGACAGAAATATAGTTTCTAGGTGGATTCCTGGAAATAGGGAAGGAGAGAAAGGGGAGAGAAGGAAGGAGAGAGAGATAGAGGGAGAGAAAGAAAGAAAGAGATAGCACAATGCTAACCTGACCACTGGGACAATGGCTTAACCATCAATCCTAGCTCTAACCTCTCCTGGCCTTCATCAACATTGAGCCCAGGGATGTCTGAGTAGGGTTGAGGAAGGAAGAGGAAACACAGGTTACCTGCCCATTTTCCTTCCTTTTAATTTTTTCATGCAGAGTTGGATGGGGCATACCAACAGAATAAAAGCCAAGGAAAGAATGCCATCCTACCCTCCGTGTCTCTGGAACACCATGTAGAGAGCACATCACTTAACACTTGCAAATGGAGGCGCTCCCTGAAATCCCAGGGCTGTCTTCAGCATCTACGGGCTTATCAGACACTGCCGGGCTTCATTCAGACCAGTGGAGTGTCAGGGCACAGGGGTGGTAGCCCAGTAGAAAAGTGAACCTTAGCCAAGCTTATTCACTTGAGAGCACAGGAAGCACATGAAAGTGACTCCTGCCTGTGATACTCGACCACTGAGGGGACCTGAAGAAGTAGCACCTGTTCTGTTACCAGCTAAAGACACAAGAAGGAGAACAGAGCCACTGCTTTGGACAGCTCCACCATGCTGGGAAGTTTCTGCAGATTGGTCAGCTTGTCCACAATGCAGAACAATGCAACGAGTCACCCAATCCAACAGCAGGCTTACATGCTAGTTCGCTAATGCCTCTGTGTAAAAGTTCCATCCACAACAAGTAAATACTTAGCAAATGAATTAGGGAATACAGGAAGGAATCGAGGGCAGTAAGTAACACGTGAATTCTGAGAGGAAGGCTGCTGGTCAAGTAGTCTGCTAGCCCTTCCTTATTCTCAGTATCTTAGCTTCATCCATGTCCCTCCCCCTCCCACCTCTGCTCCGAAGACTGTGCATAATTCAAAGGAGAAATGCAGGTAGCCTGAACAAACAAAACAAAGTTAATGGACTTCATGGTCAACAACAAATTCCAATAGGAATCTACTGAGGGGAAGGTAAAAGCATGAGGATCTGAAAGGTACAGAGCACCCGTTTTATTTCCCAGGAGTCGCATTAAACAGTTGGGCATGGTCACACATATCCATAACCCCATTTATGGTAGGGAAAGGGACAAGAGGGCTATTGGGGTGTGCCAACTGAAAAAAAAAAAAGGCAAAAACAGCAGCTTTGGGGTAAGTGACAGATTCTATCTCAAGGAAAGAGGCGGATGAGTGAAAGGAGGAACATACGGGATGTTCTTCTCTGGCCTCCGCACGTGCACACATCTGCACACCCATGTGCACATGTGCACCACACACCCCACCACATAGATTCCACTCACATACAAACATGCCAAAAACTTCAAGTAAATGAAAAAAAAAAAAACAAGAGAGATACACTTTTATTTTCTCCCAGTATTTAAATGACAAAGAACGTTGAACCTAAATGTTGGCCAAGTGACAGTGAAATAAACACTTCCGTCCAGTACTGGCAGGAAAGAAAGCAATACACTTTAAAAATCAAGAAACTTAGATGTTTGCAGACTAGAGAAACCCCACAACTTTTCTTGAACCCATCTCCCAAGAATATATCTAAAGTAATGGAACCCACTAAACATTTGTATGTACCTAGGACAACTTACTGCAGAAAACCTAGACACAGCCTCAAGACTCAACACTGGTGAGGAGCTGTGTTTATTACATCCAAAGATAATGTAGTTCACAGCAATGCACAGGCCTTAGAGAATATGTCATGAGCTGGAGCGGTGCTCTCTGGTAAAGCATTTACCCAGCATATGAGAGAGACTGGGTTGTCCCTAAGCCACAAAACAAAAACAAGCCAAGTGTGGTGGTCTATGCCTTTAATTCTGGCACTCCAGAGGCAGAGGTAGGAGGATCGCTGTGAGTTTGAGGACAATCTGAGACTTCGTAGTGAATTCTAGGTCAACCTGGGTTAGAGCGAGACCCTACCTTGAAAACCCAAAAACAACAAAAACAAAAACAAAGTCTATAAATGCCATGACAAAGAAAGTATTCAAGGTATGATATTTGATTCTTAAAAAGTTTTAAATTCAGGGCTGGGGAGATGGTTTAGTTGTTAAGTGCTTGCCTGTGAAGTCTAAGAACCCTTGCTCGAGGCTCAATTCCCCAGAACCCACATTAGCCAGATGCACCAGGGGGTGCACGAATCTGGAGTCTGTTTGCAGTGGCTGGAAGTCCTGATGCACCCATTCTCTCTCTCTCTCTATCTATCTCCCTCTTTCTTTCTCTGTCTGTTACTCTCAAATAAACAAATAAAAATGAACAAAAAATATTTTTTAAGTTTTAAATTTATATGAATAATTTTATTAAAATACATACACACATATATATCAAAGAAAAAAACTGAAGTATCTATTTACGCTATTCTGAGGGTCAAGATTCTAGATGATTTTTCTTTTTTTTTTTAATTTGGTCTGACATCTTATTGCTTAACTTTCCCTGTGATGATTGCACATATAATCAGAACAAAAATATGAAACTCATAAGAATTTCTTGCTGTAAATATAAAATATGTAGGTAGGGATGAGGAGTTGAGTCAGTGGTTAAAAGCATTTGCTATGCAAGCCTGGAGTTCAAATCCCTAGCACCCGTGTCAAAGCCAGATGGGTGGGGTCACACGTGTCTGTAATTTCAATGGGCCTACTGCAATGCAAGTTGCAATCAGAGGATCCTGATGCTCACAGGCCAGCTAGTCTGCCCTTCTTAAGGGCAAAACATCAAAGAAAACCCTGTCTCAAACAAAGTGGAAAGATCAACATCTGCATGTTGTCTTCTGACCTTCACATGCACGCCTTGGCATGCCCGGCCATGCACACACCTACATATCACACATACACACACATAGACACACATGGCCATTTGATTATCTTCTAGAAATAGTCTAGCTGGATGCCATCAATGGAGGATTCACAAGAATATGTAAGAAATGTAAGGCATCAGGTTGTGTGTGCACACCAAGAAAGCTATGATATAGAGGAAGGGACTCCCAAGTGTTCTAAACCTTCCCTGTTAAAAAGTTTACTTCCACTCCTTTGAAACTGCTTTTCTCTGGTACTTTTGACACAGCAAGGAATAGCTAACACTGGTGGCTTGTGTTGTTTTTAGAGCTGTTGGTATCTTTCCACACTATTATTTGTTAAGGTCACAAATTTCTCCACAGCCCATGCAACCTCACATCTACCATGGTACAGACTGAGATCCGAGATGAGAGAACAATAGAGTACTGTGGCTTGTCTTTTTCCTTTCCTACCATCCTCTGATTCAGTGGCTTTGTGATTTGGGATTGGGTACAAGGCTGTGCCAGAAGCAGCACTTATGTCTCTCTACGTAGAATACTCTATTTTACTATTCTAAGTGGCATCACAGTCTGGTGTGGTTAGCACAGTCTCTAGATTACTAAGGAATGAGTTTGAACTGGAGCCACAAGTCAGTCGAACCCCTTTACCTTCTACTAATATAGGTAGTCTTTGACGGCTTTATCAATCTTTCAAATTAACTAAGTTCATCAAAGAGCTGGCTTACTACGAAACACAGTTTCATAGTGAGAGCGAAGGAGATAGCTCAATGTGTACCAATGCTTGCTTTGCAAGCACAAGGACCTAAGATCCCCGGAACTCATGTAAAAAAAGCTGGGCATACTGCTGTGTACTTGTAATCCCAGAGCTGAGGAAGCAGAGACAGCAGGATCCCTGGGCCTTGCTTGCTAGCCGGACTAGCTAAATTAATAAACTCTGGGCCACTGAGAGACTCAGTCACAAAAAAAGGTAGAAGGCATTTCTGAGGACACCCAAAGTTATCTTTTGACCCCCACATAAGTTCATACACCTGTACACACACACCTTCACACATGTGCACCAACACATGTATGAATACACATATGCACATTCATACCACACACAAACACAGACCTGTAAAAGTAAAATAATAACAAAAAAGAAGAGTTGGCCACCCCTGCCTAACAATCCATCAGTGAATCCTATTGCTAACATCCAATCAGTATGACACAAATCTGAGTCATTCTTGACAGAATTCTTCTCAACCCTTTTCCACTAGAAAATCCTTTGGTTCAACCTTAAATAAATCCTGAACATAATAACTTATTACCACCCCAAGAGCCACTTCCAGCCTAAGTGCTCTGGCGTTCACTGGATCCCACTGGCATTAGCCAATGCTCTCTTAACTGGCCTCCCTTCCACGGCCTCACACTATTTTCAAGCCGGCATTTGGAGTAATCCGTTTAAAGCAGGAGTGGGTCACTTACTATCCTATAATGAGCCACTCCATCTACCTCTGTTGTTCCTTACCATGTCCCCCAAGACCCTTCCAGCTTGATGGCCTGGTTTCTGCTGCAGCTGGACCAGATCTCTTTAGAACATGCTCAGAACCATCAACTCCAAAAGGAGACTTACCTGGATCTCCCACTCGCAGTGTCACCTCCCCTGGCAGTCTGACCCCCCCAACCATCCTGCCTTCTTCTAATTTATTATGTTCCCACTGCCTGGCCCTACCTTCTAGGGCAATCAGAAGAGGGCTTAGTAGCTGCTGCTGACTGCTGAATCCCCACTAATGCTGTCCAGCAAAAGCACAAGGCTTGACCTGCCTGTCACTGTAACTGTTAATGTTGAAGGTAAAAATGCAGTTGAAATGAACTTTCATAGTTTTACTGAGCTCAAAAGATCCAACATGACCATTTCAACATATAGTCGGTAAATGACCTCCATCTAAATGCTCTGAAGTACTTTATGTATTTATGCACAAAGCACACATAAGTTCTAGCTAACCACATATTAAGAACACCATAGCCACATGTGGCTAGTAGCATCCAGGTCAGGCATTTAATAAAGACATGAATGAACAAGTAAATTAATCAATGAACCCTATAGAATGAATAGACTTTACATTACAAAGATAGTACTCATAAGTTTAAAAAGCTTCATTAAGTACACAGCATGTGGTACATTTTTAAAAATTCTATTCTAATGCATGTTCATTTCATTTAAAGAGTCTCAAGTACAGCCCACCCAATTGATTCACTAATTGATAAATTGGTCCCAATGCCCACTTTGAAAATCACCAATCTTAACTCTCAAACATGAAATCTTTAGTGAATGGATTTTCTGACGTAGGCTCTGACCTCCAGTGATTGTTCAGCACTCTTCGCAAGAGATGGACCAAACTCCAGCAAAAGGCCTGAAAGGAAAGGTGAGCCTTCCACGTTCCCCACCAACCAGTGGACTGCAGTAATCACAGTCCATCCAGTGATGGGAGTTTGCTTTTTTAATTAAGAATAATTGTATGTAACTTATCATACTGTCAGGTAATTAACAAAACATGTAATTACCTTTAATTATATGCTATGTACATACTAATATATAAAATTCAAGGGGGAAGCTGCACGATATTCATACTTCAAAAAGAATGGATTTGTAAAGAGTACAAAGATTTCATGTTTTTCATGTTTATTCTCCATCACCCTTTAGCTAAAGGCCACAGAAATTTATTAGTTTGCATCAGGGGTACAGAATAGATGATGATTCATGATTTCATATTTACAGAGTCCAATCACCAGGAGTCTTTTAAAAAGATACCACAAACAGCAAACTCAAACAGAGCCCTGGGCAGATTGCCATGACAAGAATCAACTTGTGCAGGAAGTGTTCTATTGTGAGTAATACTATTGCTCTTTTGAGGTCCTGGGTGTTATTGCGAACTGAGGGGGAATACTGACGAGGTCAACACAGAGGTGATACCTTGTAGGGTTTTCTTGTGTAATTATAAGACAAATTTCTTCCTGAGGGGTCTGAATTGATAAAAGAAAAGTATGATTTCCTATAGCTCTGATAAGTTGACGGGTTGTCACCTCACATGAGGACTTCTTCTTGCAATGCTCAAGGTGAGCAGTTGGAAAACTGTTGCCACTGGCAAGTGAGACACAAGACCATCATTTTAAAAGCATGGATAGGGCCAGGAATGTGGCTCAGTGGGAAAGTCCTGCTGAGCGTGTGTGAGGCCCTGATTTCAACTGTGAAGACTACAAACTGAAAAGAAAAAAATGGTCAAAATCATTTGTTATTAGCCTTTTGTGCTTTAAATGTGGCTACCCGATCACTGCAGCAAAATGTAGTTTTTACTAGGAAATATGCTTTCACCAGGGCCAAGGAGATGGCTCAGTCAGTGAGAAGCCTGCATTACAGACATGAGGATGGTGCTTATCAACCTGACAATGTGGAGGTGGAGACAGCAAGACCCCTGAGCATTAGTAGCCCGCCAATCTAGTCTACTTGGAGAGTTGTAGGCCAGTGAGAGACCATGTCTCAAAAGAAAAAAAATGGTGGCCATTACCTGAGAAACTATAACCAAAACTATAGCCAAGGTTGTCCTCTAGCCTGCACCCATGTATACACACATGCACCAGTATGTACAGAAATATCTAACACACACATACACACACACACACACACACACACACACACACACACACACACAAAGTAATCATTCGTGTGTATTATATCATGTGTCTCTCCTTGAAAATGAATTCTATTGACTATATTTCTCTGAAAGACAGCATTTAAAATTTTTTCTCTGAAACTGGCAATCAAAAAGAGGCAGCTCTTGCTTATAGAGTCAGTAAGGTTAGAACTGTGGCTAACAATATTTAAAAGCAGCTAATTTAAAATGTAAACACTTATATTAGGATGTTGATCTGTCGAGAGGCCACATCAGTAATTTCCCCAGATTCTATCTTGGCCAAGCAAACGTCAGACAACCACTCTATTGGACTTAGGATTCAGAACTCAACAGACTGTAAGCAGCTTAAAATTTCAGGTGCCTTAAGTGAACTCTGAAAGCATTATGCTAAGTGAGACAAGGTAGTTACAAAACGACACAGACTGTGTGATTCCGACAGAAAGTAGATTAGCTGTTGCCAGTGGGATGGGTGGAGGGTGGAATGGTGAATGACAGCTAATTGACAGTAGAATTTCTTTCTTGGATGATGCAGTGCCCAAAAACTATGCAAGATGGTTGCAAGATGGTTGAACATACTAAAAGCAACTGGATAGTAAACCTTCTTTAAAGGGGTGAATTCTATTGTATATGAATTATAATCTTGAGAAAGCTAAACACAAAACACTAACCAGCCTGACAATCAGAAGAGAACTAATGTGAAGAAAACCAAAACAATGAGGTCAAACTTACATACGGAACAGTGCTGAAGCCTATCGTCCCAACAGCCTCCTCTGGTTACAAACCGCTTTCAAGTAGTAACTAATACTAACTTTTCCTAACATCATCATCCATGTGCAGCTTTCACTGTAGGACATAAACTCTATGAGGACAGAGACTCCACCTTCATGGTAAGAATTAATGTACATGGAAGTTTATCTAAATGAGTGAATGAATGAAGGAAATTGTTGGATTGGACAAATTCAACCCATTAAGAGACTATATAGACTTCTGGCCATTGAGACAGAGACATCTCCCAGCATCTCTAGGAACCTGTTGAACCCATGTGACCATAAATTCACCCATTAAATGCCAAGGAGGTGTCATGTGAACAATTTTCAAAATTTTGCTTGAAAGAAAATTGCTTGTTTTCCACGGTATGACAACTGAGTTTAGCCAAGCAGATAAGGAGGCCCCAAGAGTGGAGATAGCAGATACAAGGGACCAACCTGGCTAAAGTCGACTGGCTAGATTGTGAAACAAGAAGTCAACTTCTCCTTTACTCTAGGCATCTCATGTTAGGGGTTCTTCAATATCACAATCTACACTCATCCAGATGTGGAGATGTCCTGTGTTTAGGCAGAGTACACTCTATACCTAACTAAGCCAGTTTATGCAACATTTTCCAGCCAAGATGGTTATCTAGTTTTGCAGTGAATACTTTCTTATACTGAATTAACACCATTAATTAATAATCATATAATTCAACTGCTAACTGCTGTTTTAAAAATTTGTTTTATATACCCTTGACTAGTCTTGAACTTGCTATATGGGTAACACTGGCCTTAAATGCCTGATTCACCATCATCACCTAGAATGTGCTGGGATTACAGGTATGTGCCATGACCCTGGCTATCAAATGCTGAATGCTATAAAAATATCACTTGAAAGAGATTGTTGGTTTCAGAATTATTACTGCTATTAAGTCAATAATAACTCATGTAAACATATACTTCCAAAAGAACCAATATATTTCAAATAGATGAGCACTTTTAATTTATTTTAATCAAGAACTCTCATTTGCAACACATAAGACACAGGATAGGTGTGCATGCATTGTAGCTCTTTTACTTAACATGAAACAGCTCAAACTGGGATGGAAACAAACTGACATGCATATGCTCTTTTGTGGATAGTTTCTTCACTTTCTCACAAATAAATGAGTTATCAAAACATATTGGGGCTAGGGAAAGAGTTCACTGAGTGAAGTAACAGCCAGTCAAGCCTCATTTGGACCCCGTAAAAGGTAGAAGGCAGAGCCGGCTTCTGCAATCCCAGTTCAGGGAAGGAAGGATGGGAGGCAGAGACAGAAGGTTCCAGAGACCTCAGGAAGAGCTAACCTGGCCAAAAACATCAAGAGTAACAAGTTCTGCTTCAAACAAGGTGAGAGATGAGGACTAACCTGAGAGTTGTCCCCGACCTCTATGCTTGTAACACGTATCATACACCCATGTGAAAAACCCACAGAAGACACTATGAAAAATGGGAAGCTTGTGAATGCCTACTATTTAGAGATGCCATTTAACTACAAACACATGGGCTTATGGATCATCTTTAGCTGCAGTCACTCAAGATCAAATATAAAATGAGAGACTTTACAAATTGGGGTAAGTTTTAAGCAAACTGCTCATGAGTGAATTATCAATAGTGAGGGGAAATGAGAGAAAAATGCCACAGAAACCTTCCCTAAACCGCCAAGCCACTGCAGCCATGAAGGAATGACATGGACATAATCATGACCAGAGCCATGTTCTCTTTTCAGTTTCCAACTTGTCATTGTAGATGACTTTGGGTAGGTTACTTATCAACGATGGTACCACTTTCCCACCCTGTGAAGCAGAGGTTGTAATAATTGCCCATGATCTCTCGGGAGTACCAGCAACCAGATACATTGTATAAAGCACTCAGATGTACTTGTAAGAAAACTGTGAACATCACTACCAGCAAGTATGATGACTATTATTTATAATTTTTCAAACCTTCTGATCTAAATTTTTTAAATGGCTTCATCTATTTCTCTGAATTAGCTCATCTACTTCAGCACACATAAGCAGTTGTTCCCATAATGAACACATTGATTTGCATTAATACTGACAGTTAACGATTCCCAGATTTCAAATTTGGGGCATAGTATATACTGAGATGCTTGTGGTGGCTGAAATCCACATCCTCTGGTAGTGAGAATAATACGCTAATTTTTGTCCATCACTAGAAAGCAAGAATTGCTCTTAAAAATTCTCATCAGGAAGAAATACAACTAAACTCATTCTATATGCCCTTATTTTATATTTCTAGCATCTTTTTTTTCTATTATATATAACACATATACACACATATGGATTTGTCTTTGAAAGATTTTGAGCTTGTTTAAAGGGGAAAAAACTACACTTTTTTTTTTTTCTTATTTGATACTATAAACCCTAACTCACTTTTTTAAAATTGAAAGTTGGGTCAAACACAGAGGGACTGGATAATTTAGGAGAAAAGATGTTAAGTAATTAAATGATCATTAAAGAGCAAACAAAAAATGGAGATGATGTAAAGAAGAACAAAAACAAAGATAACAAAAGTGGAAATGGGAAAATCTACATCAATGAAGCAAAAACTTTTCCTCAGAGTCTGAAGAGAAACACTGTGGATATGCAAGTCAGTTTCCCTTGTTCATGAAAGGGATTAGGAAAACAAACTATTTTCAGGCTCCATAAACTTTGCCATAGGGCTGCCTTATTTGTAGGATACCAAATGAAAAAACAGATCATGCCATTAACTAGAATTATAAAGAAATAGTATTTAGAAAAAAAAATGTGGAGTTACTTGTCTCAGTTAACTCTAATGACAAATTCCTGGATGCTCTATTCAGCAGTGTTCCCCTCAAACTATGATATTATTAACTTTGAGCAATTAACACCAAACAGATGTAAGTACAGACATTGTAAAGATAACACATCACTCACGCTCACAGGGTACCCCAGAGAAAAATCCACGGGTGATGCTCCTGTCTGGAGCACTACTGAAGACTGGATTCTCTACACAAGAACCCCACCTCTGATTCACAGTGCTGCCTCTTACTGGGTCACCCTCTTTCCAACTTTGTGGAATCCCAATTTTCAGCACTTATGGCAACCTTCGCTAACAGAATGAGATCAGTTCCATTCCTAGTAGGACATGGCCTGAGAGACATCTTGGATTTGGATCTACCCTGGAAGTTTTGGGGACCAGACCAAATGGCTGATACCCCTGGAAGCAGACAATACTTACTAAATGGCCCATGAGAGAGAAAGTTTGCAAACTTCTAAACTGAGTCCCAGTGAAGGGAAGCACATCACTGTCTCTTGCTGTGGCTGACCACCTCCAGTACTATGGGGATCAATCTTTTCTGTGTGGGACACTGATGGACATGCGTCTTCCTCAGAGGCTTCCGAGATTCTTCCAAAAGGATTTAAAGGAATCCGCACAGATTGTGATAAAACAAGTTATTTTTTTTTTTTTGGCTTAAATCAAACAAGCCAGAAAATAGCTTAAAAAAAATCTTAAAAAGAAAAGAAAATCTATTCTTTTCACATGCAGTCTAGAACCAATAAGTGATCTGAGATAAAAGATAAAACTAATCAAACAATCTTCACATGATAGAGGTTTGTTTTTTTTTTTAAAAAAAAAAAAACATCCTCCTTCAACTGGAGTAGGAAATCTGTATCTTACAAACACATAAACATTAACTTAGCAAAATCTGCAAAGACTGGATACAGCCATACCAAAATAAGAACAATAATAATAATAATAGTAACCTGTTCTAAAATGGAAATAAATCTATTATGTGGAACTGTGAAAAGCCAAAAAGGTAAGATGTCAGCAATAGTGTTGGAGAAAGATCAGATGTGGAAATGGCCTCCAAGACTATCTCTGGCCAGTTGCTGCCTTATCTGCTGTAGCCATCCTGCTGAAGCCAAGTGAATACGGAGCATCCATAACCATTTTAACTGGCATGCCGTTTCTCCAATCCTTAAAAAATGTACATGAGTTTTAGCAAATTAAACTTGGCTTTCATTCATCAGGTTACAACAGGCTCTGTCTGCAAACTTCTAATTTTAAAATCAAGTACTCATTTGATTCTAAGCAAGGTCAAGAGAACAAGGCAGACTGGTGCTGACATTCCAGGGCTATGCCCTACAACACTCACTCGTCAGTGACATCAACGTGGTGTTGTTGCTATGGAGCCTGACTGTTAATTTCTAAAAGAAGCTGATTAGACAGCAACCAGATGAGCATCCACTGGCTGACACCACTCCACACAGAACACTGACATGTGTGTGTCTCTTGCTTGAAGCATTTTCTGAATCATTCCTAACTCTAAACCTACCCAATCTACAAGCAAACTTAGTTAAACTTCAGCTTCAACAAACAGGGGAAAGTGTTTGGGGGTTGGAATGAATCTGTATATTATTTTTAAGGAGAAATTTTTAAAACTTCTAAAAATAAGTGGCATACAAACTTACATACCAGTGCAGGGATATTTAATAACAACAACAAAAAAAGCTCAAAAAACAACCAAGTTTAAAGTCTTCAAAGACAGGGTTCTAGACACAATTCCACTAATTATGTTTGGATGTACCTTTTTTGGCTTCTGTAACAGCAATCTTCAGTTATAGTCACCACAAAAGGTCACTTCTCACCCTGAAAACAAAAGAGAATGTCAAAATCTGAATGTCAAGGGAGGCAGTGACAAGAACTGCCCAGGATCACCTCCAGCAAACAACAAGGCAGAGAACTGTATCTACTGGCAAGTGACGCTCACAGCTCTGGAATCTACACTCATCTGGAGCTGCTCAGAAAGCAAAGACAGCAGGGGCGGAAAAAGTCAAGGTGAAACATTTCAAATTTTGCTATGAACTTTTTCTCATCTGGCCATCTATCAATTTATTTTCATGTGAAATAAGACGTGACTCAAAGAGCTCTGTTTTTGAAAACCATATTGCCACTTGAACATGTGTCTGTTTGGTTCCTATCCACATCTCTGATTTCATTAAAACAAGGGTGTTTTTGTTTTTTTTTTTTTGTCCTCTTTGGAAGAGCATTTGTCCTTGTAAACATGATGCGTTCTGCCACTTTGAACCTTTCAAACTGAACCAAAATGCCACCATTTTCAGTTTAAGGAAGGGTGTGGGAGGGCAGTTAACTGCTGGTGAAAGCTACTCAGAGGTGACCAGATCCACTATGTGAGGTAAAAATGTTTTATATCAGGTGAAATAAACACTTGAAATCCTGTTCCTCAAACACAAAGACAGCATCTCCTCTTGCATCCCTAACCTCTGTTATGCAAAACCTTGTTTGATTCTTGAGGAAATGTTACAAGCTGCCTCTTTCTGCCTATGTAACTGGGATCAACATATGACATGAGTGAAAAGAAAAACATTTGTTGTTTTAGATCAAGTTACCAACAGGACTCAGTCCATATCCTTTGACCAAATGCTCTTTTTTTTTTTTCCTTAAGATCCTGAAATCATATTATCATTTTACCAACATGTTAATATCCTTTTGCTCCACGTTAAGAATAGCATGGAAGCTAAGCATTCCTTTAATCCTAGCACTTGGGAGGCAGAGGTAGGAGCATTGCTATGAGTTCAATGCCAGCCTGAAACTACATACTGAAATAAAGTGGTTTTATTTCACATGGACCTATGTCTGGCTACCCCTCTGCTGTCAGCCTGGAGAGTGCAAAGGCAGAGAGCTTTCAGGAGACTCCCGTCTTCCCTCACTAGGGCTAAACATTTTCAAGTGGCTCTTTGGTGGATTCTCTTTGAGGAATTGGTCTGAGGCCAATTTATGACATTTCCACCACAAGCGTATGCATATTCTTGCCACTCTGATTGGAAAAAGACACAGGCTCTGGGTGAAACCATCGTTTTCACGTTTACTGTAAGAGGAAATTGGAGGTTTTCACCATACATCTTCACCACTGGGGTGGGGGAAAACCCTAGCAGTGAGACCTAAATTTACTGTTTTGCAACCTGCCCCCAAATCTTTCTGTTTTTACACAAAACAACTCAAATTGAAAATGAAATTGGTGTGCTTTCCTGCTGATATATGTCCCTGGGATTGGTTCAGCAATGGCGAGGGTACGTTTCATGGTAAGCGGCGACCAAGTAGGAAAGTTGCAATGATGGTCAGTCAGGGGACGTGCTGCTCAGATCTGCCTGGAACACCACTCCACACAGGGACTGCAGCAATCCCACATGAGAAACTTTTACCTCCACAATTCCTACAAAGGGGGTAGGAGCAATGGTTCAGTGTTTGCCGTGCAAATGTGGGTTCCTAAATTTAGATCCCCAGAACCCAAGTAAAAAGCAGTTGTCTGTCATCCCTGCACAACTATGGAAAGAAGAGAGCCAGCAACAGGAGAACCCCCTGGAAGTTTACAGACCAGCGAGCCTGGTAAAAGTGGTAGTGAACAAGAGTCTCTGGGTCAAATGAGGTGGAAGAAGAGGACACACTCAGCGTTTCCCACTCACCTTCACACACGCACTACAGCACATGAGCACCGGCAAACACACACAGACACACACACAACAAAATTTTCAACACAACATATTTTATTTGTTTATTTCCTTATTTATGTATGCATGGAGGTATGCCTGTATTCTTTGCAGCACTCAGGATCAAACTCGGGGTCGTACTCATACTAGGATATAACACGTACCACTGAGCTACATGCCCGTTGTTCACAAACTCCTAACAGCAGAGTAGATGAACTCTGGCAGAAACCTCTCAACGGAAAGCAAAGAAGGCTCTTTTCTGCCTCATTTTTCCTTGAGACTTTCTCCAAAGCATGCACTCCAAGCTAATTTATACGTTTATCTATTGCACTGTGTCTTCTTTTTGCATGTTTGGCAGAAGGACCTATAGTATCAGATTTTGCAATGCAGATGAGATGTGCTATCATATAGGCCTGGCAAACAATTGGACCTCATTAAACTTTAATTTAAAAAGAAAACTGTTGAAAATGCCTACTTTGAATAAAGTTGTCTTTATAGTGCTGCACTTGAACCTGCAGAACATTTGCAGGTAAGAGCCTGGCCTGCTAGCTTGCTCAGCTGCCTACGTGGTACATTACATACAGGAACATGCAGCAAACACACAAGCTGGCTCACCCCCAGTCTTTTTCTTTTGGGGGTGGTTAGTAAAAGCGAAAAGAATATAACAACACAATCTTACCGCTGACCCTCCACTCTATATGCACTAAAGCAATACAAAAATTAGCTGCATTTAATTTTCACTTATACATAAAATATCGGCAGTGAGGTGTGAAATACATTCCATAAATTTTAATGCACACATGTACTTGACCACTCATTAATTTATTTCTGTTGATTTTAGTTTTTAGACAGAGACCTGTTAGCCATGTCATTTGAATGCTGTGTTTGGAGTTTTGCAAAGAAAAAGATGAAGAGTTCAACAGCTGTTTGCCATCATGCTAAACGACAAGAAATGTGTCAATACAAGAGACAAGAAAATCAGAGGGTAGCCCTGGGGCCTGAGCCAGCAGCACTAAGGGCTTCTAAGAGTTGGAAATCAACAACTTGGGGGAAAAAAATGTGCATTTTGCCTTTCTCCCAATGCATGAAAACTTCCATTTCCAAAACTGTACTCATTCAGTTTCTTGTACTGTTCAAATATATCAACTATTTACCTGTATGATTACTGGCAGCACAGGCCCCAGAACTAAAATTAAACCATTATGTAAAGCTTTTAAGTTTAAAAAAAAAAATAAGAGACACAAGGTAAAAGAATATATTCCCCTCCAGCCCACTTGTCTTCATTTAAAAGAAGGTTGTCACCATACAAATGGTTATTTCTTTTTCTTTTTCTCCTGTTCTTTTTTAAGTTTCCTGCTGATTTTAGATGTTAAAAGTGAGGCAGGCATAGGGTAAATAGAAATTGATTACTTTCTTTTCTATCATCCTCTGCAACACTTAAGATCCTGTGAACACTAGAATTTTCCATGCTTTCTTCACTGCTGATGGCGAATGTCATTTACCTAAAGCTACAAGTTGGCCAGAGAGGCCATGAAGAAACACACAGAGCCGGGTGTGTGGCGCACAACTTTAATCCCAGCACTCGAGAGACAGAGGTAGAAGGAGAGTTCAAGGCCACACTGAGACTACATAGTGAATTCCAGGTCAGCCTGGGCTAGAGTGGGACCCTACTTCAAAAAACAAAAACAAACAAACAAACAAAAAAAAAACACCATGGCTTTACATGCCATCAAAGTGTCTTTCTCTCATGTCCAGTCATCCTTGCCTCTCAATCGCTAGAAGCGTACTCCAAGTGCACTACCATGCTTTCAAAGCTACTCTTTCTTAGGCTGCCCCTCACTCAACCCACATTATTATGTAATAGCAAGTGCTAAAGGGCACAGACCACTGGAACTGAGTCTCAGGTAAGTGTGGCAGCGTGATCTCATTTCATGAGGCTGCAAAGAACAACACATCCTCTAATTTTCTCAATATTCTCAACTATTTCTCAATAGTTGTGTCCCCCCCCTTTGTTATTCATGGAAGCCCAAACAAATGACTGATACCAGTATTCCTCCATCATCATTCACAATATTTAATCCCACAGAACTGAGTGGAGAGTGACCCTCGGAATCCCTCTCAGTCCTCAATTTAGCATATGCTGGGGCCAGCCCAGTGTGGACCAGCCTAATTGGGGACAGAAAGATGTTCAGAGCCAACCCCAGGAAGACAGTGGGAGCGATGTCTCAGGGGTAGGACACAAGAAGCCTTCCCTCCCTGAAGTACAGGAGTGTGACACAGATTTCCCACACCCCACCTCCCCCCACCCCCACTTAAAAGCACAGGCTTCACTGGTGAAAATGGGTCCAAATGGGCCAATTCCCAAGGAGTACTGTTTCCTTAAGTAGGCAATCTTAACTCATTTTGGCTTTCCTGTCTTATTTTTCAATGATTTCTTAGAAAACAGAAAGATATCAGTACATGTTTGACTGAATGAGAAATGGTAACACAAGGGTCATTTTATTTTCTGTACTTTAGAAAATCCACTAAAAAAAAATAACCCTAAGGTTTTTGCCTCTGCCCTTACTTAGAACTCTGGATTTGTAGAAATTGAAAGGAAGACAGAATGAAAGGAAAGGGGGTAAGAGAGAAGGAGAAGAACAGAGTCAGTGGAGTGGAGAAGAACAAGGAAAAGGAGAGGAAAGGACACAGGAAATAGGCTGTCTCCTGGGCAAGCGCAGCTCTGTAACCAGAGGCAGCCTGGGACACCAGCAATGGCTAGTGCTTCACAAATGCTGCCTGTCCTTCATTGTCTCTATCACAGAAATGTACTATGATAGCATTTTCTAAATCTCCCTTCTATCCCTTGAAGAACATTTTACCACCTTTCCCTCTCCTTCTAGGACCCTCACTATGTCCCAAGAGCCTAACTGTGGGGTCCATTCTAGTAGATAGAAATGATTTTAAAAAACCCAAACACATAATGCAAACACGTGATTCAGGCCACCCCAGCCAAGGCTTACCCAAGAAATCACTCCAAGCTGGCAGACCCCCAAGAAAGCCAGCCTTTGGGCCTGTCTCATTTGGAAAGCTCACTCTCTCTTACCTTCCACGAAAGTAAAACCATGGTCACGGTCATGTGAAAATATTTTATAGGTATCCTTTAACAGCCTGTACATGTTGAAACCCAAAAACAATATTTGCTGTTTTGCCTTTGAAGCGCTAACAAAGCCTTTGTTTTAGATTTACCTTCAGAGAGCAATAAGAGTTAATAATCAAATCTACCCCAACCCCCACAGATGTTAAACAAAAAGATAAAAGAAATGCAAATAGCTATTGTCATGGAAAGTTAAAGTACCTGTCTGTATTTTTAAGTGAAAACTATTATCTCTATCAATCAAAATTTAAGAATACAATAGCGCTAATCACAGAAGGTGCTCTGACATAGTTACTTCTTTCCCTCATAAAAAAGTATTTTTCCTCTTAAAAACCAAGTATAAAAGTCATATACTTATAATTAGATAGAATATTTGTAATTTTATCATTAAAAACCTTCAGCAGTCTCAATGTTAATAAATGCTTCTAATTCTCTACACTGATTTGTACCCAAGAAGACCCTAGTCTTCATATATTTTAATAAGGTTGATGAAATTTTATTTCAATTCTGCCAGTTTCCAACCTGTGGGTGAATAGCACACTCTTCTGTTGAAAAGAGTTACTCAGACCCAGGCAATAGTCAGCTGGGAGCAAAACCTCCTTTTTGTCAGACACTAGATACAATACTTGCCCCCCCCACCCCCGCATCTTTACCCAGGACAAAGCACCCTTCCATAGTTCTTGTCTGCTTGGGCAACTTGCAGGGAAATGATAAGCACTTTGCCCTTACAAAGAAAGTAGAAAACCCCACCACCACCCAAAATAATTCAAGTGCACCGTGCCTCAATTGCTGAGTCTGTCTTTTTGATTTCACTTTTTTAAAAAGGATTGCATTAGCCCCTGAACGTGGTGCTTTCTAAAGTGCAAAAACAACAACAAAATAGAAAAATTCCAGATAAGCAGCTCAAGATTAAAATTCCTACAGCAAACAGTTAAGCCACGATGCCATTATCCAGAGGGACAGAGTCTGGATGGACGTCCCTTCCACCAGGGAGCCAAGGGGCTATCATTTCCCCCTCAGTAAGCTCAGATTTCCTCCCCTCTATTCTGCCCCTCCAAGCATCGTGGCAACATCTCTAGTGTGCTGTTAACATCAACAGAGATGATTCCATTTCCACAGAAGAAACCCTTCAATTCCAGTACAGACTTTTGGGGGAAGACTCTGGCCCCGTCTAGACAATAAAGCAGCCTAGTTTCATTGGGTTCCTACAGTTCAGTCCTGCACAGACTGCAGGCTTTTACCAAACAAAGGTAGCAGTGGCTACAGGATAGTTAGCAAACAGGATTTGTTAGGACACAGAATAATAAGGATGGCCGCTCTCTCTCGCGCACTCTCTCTCTCTCTCCTTTTTCTTTTTAATTCCTTCTGGTCCCCAAGAGCCTCTCTCTGCATGCCAGTCCAAGATTCAGCCACTTTCCTCTGAGGTACCTGTACTGGTGTATTTCAGGGCAGCCAGAAAGTGACAACCACCCAGGAATCTGGACGGCTTTCAAGAGGCACCCAGAGGAGCAGCAAGAAGTCCCCTCTGACCTTTGTAAAATGAAACGAATGTCTCACCTTGGTTTGGCACACACTTACCGGGTCATGGTGAAGAGGCAAGGCTGGGGGGCAGGACAGACAATTCGCCCACAACGGAAGGAAGAAAGTTGAGAGTTTGTGAGGGAGAAACTACAGCCACTTGGGAGCCAAGCCCAGGGGCTCTCAAGCTCCCAGAACTCACAGGCTAGCGGCAGGGTGAGGAAGGACTGAAGGTATGTGGGCTCAAGACAACAAAAGCCACTGCCTTACTCGAGATTAAATATGCAGGAAGAGGCCCCTTTGCATAAACACAAACACTCCGCAAATGAATAACTGGCTCAATCAGACGCCCGCTGTGCCTTCTACCTGTCCTCCGGGGAGGAGAGACCCACCCTGCCTCTTCCAGGGGACATCACTAAACAGGGAAGCACAGCTAAATGTTAGGTTGCTATAAGAACAATTAAATTGTACTGCGTTCATTAGTAATTAAAAATTCACTCCTGGGGGGGGTGGCACTGGGGAGATGTAGTACTATTGTGTTTCTAGCTACTCCAAAAAGAACTTGGCATGCCACACTTCGGTGGAGTTCTGCTGTGGGCAGCATTTCAATCTCCTCTGTGCAATGAGACTTTTACACAAGCACATGGTCGAGTCCCCATTTAAGGTCAGGGACAGACTTCTCTTGCTTTGTGTATCACACTACTCACACACCTCTGTGAGTCTCTCTGAAAAACATACTTTACACACATTTATAAAACATGTGTGTGTAAGACACATACATACATATATACATGTATGTAGGAGCATGTGTAGTCACACACATATTATCTATACATAGCTAAGGAAAATATACATACACTCACATACCCAAAACAGCACTTAACACTCTTTACTTCGCTAATCATTTCATTTCTTTACTTCGCTAATCATGGAGGAAATGTCAGTTTTCCAAAAATATATCCCAAATGCCTGCCTTTTAAATGTTACTAATCCATGACCATTCATTTAAAAACATTACCCACACCCTGGGAAGGAGGCTTTAAACTAAGTGGCCTCGGCCACTTACAATTTCAATTAAATAGCACAATTGTAGTCAATAATTTTCTCTATTTCTGCAGAAAATATGCCACACATCAATGTACTTTGTTCTTAGAACCCAGAAACTTGCCAGGAGGATAAAACATGGTAAAGCCAGGAATTCTCTACTGCCTTTTCTCGACTTAGGGGGGATCACTTCCTATAGATCGCCTACTCTCTGGGTTCTAGTCATATGTTGGTCTTAGTAACTTGATTATGTTTTCATAAATTTTGCAGTATTACATGAGTTCCACTGAAGCAACCATAACAATTATATTCATCTAGTTTCCAATGCCTCACACTACTTTGGGGGTCAACTCAGTACTACTCTACAGCATGTGTCTATGTTATTATTTGGACTAAAATAAGAGAAAGCACTTTCATTCTCCTAGCCAAATTTTTTTATTTAAAAAAGCTCTTTTTTTCCAAAAGCAAATTGACTATTAATACAACAGTTTGATGGTCAAGTCATTCTGCTGAAAAAAAAAACAAAAAAAAAAAAAAACTGAAGGATATACACTGAAAAGTTTTGATTTTTTTTTCAATGTTATGAACAAAGATGACGGGAGTTATTGCAGAAAAGAAATAAACTAACAGAGTCTTCAAACTGCCAAAGAACAAAACATGGGTTTCTTTCTATGAGGGGCTTTCAGCACAACTAAAGGCCCCAATTCTGCTCACTACTTTGCATAAAGATAATCTTTTGAATAAAGCAGCCACTGTGGATGACAGTGATCTAACCTCTAAGAAAACAAGCAACAGAATAAAATTTAACCATATAGCACTATGGGGAAACCTGTGTCCATCCCAATGGACCTTCTAATGATTCCTCTGGAGTTCTAGTGGGTAGTTGGGGTCCCAGCTCATCCACACTTCACACTGATGGGGCAGCTAATGGAAGAGCTGTTAGTGGAATCCAATATTAATGTGAGGTGTCATACAAACCTGGGTGCCTCTGATTGTATTATATAATTATATGTGGTATCTCATTCCATAGGCATTAGATACTGTACTCTGAATTAATATTTTAATGAGGACAGTGAAATGAAAGACAGCAACTCAGTAAGTGAACCATGCATTTGTGGCCCAAGCTAAGCTCCTGGCTGGAAGAGTGTCAGAAGCAGAAACAAACGACACAGACTGGCATTGTGGCAAAAATCCTTATGCAAGCTTTGGATTCTAAGTGACACACCGATGCACAAAGTCAGAGATGTCATCCTCCCACAAGCCACACACTGCAAGCTATAGGAAAAAGGAAGGGAAAGAGCTGGGGGGAGGGGGCGCAGTTGCAGTGAGACCTCCAGAAAATAAACAGGGTGTACAGTTTCAAAGACTTCAGACAGACATCTCATTGTTCAAGCCAATTATCAGCGGAAAATAATAACAACAGATGGCTATGGAGTCACTGACTTTTCATATGCACTTCATCTCAGCGGAACAGATGATGAAACGCGAGAGCTATCTCAAAAAGGCAAAACAGCGCGCAGTAAAAGAACTCTACAGTCCAGATGGGGACCTTCTAAGGCTGCTGATTATCTTCTTAGAATGTTGTAAGATAGACTTACTAAAACATTTCAAGAACTGATCAGATACGATGCATACAATGGCTTCATTAATGGAAGGAGTCACCTCGGACTTGAGGCTAACCTCAGTGGGGATTTCAATAAGGTTAGACTAGAACCGTAAGTGTGCTGTTTTCTCATCAGGGATCATAGGTTCCTACTCATACTAGAAATCTGTGAGCCACAGGAAAATAAACCATCACCTGAGGAAGACACATGGATGGTGTTCTCTTTTAAGAGCAGAAAGATAAACTAAGACTAGGAAAAAGACATGAAATTACTCTGAATCATTCTATCATGACAAGAAAAGAAAATCACTCTAAGTAATTCCTTATTAAAAGCATTCTAGGATAAAATATCATCCCTTGTATATAGTTACAGCATCCTAAATAGTCTTTGTCATTGGCAATGGCAAGAGATAATTTGCTTTTGGTAGAAAATAAATATAATTTTAATGGTACTGTGATAAACAGTTCTAATTAATGCCAACCCTGTACTCAGGCAAAACTAATCAACCTGTAGTAACCCAATGTCAATAACCTGAACAGCCCAAAGTCAGGCTCACTGACAGACCCCACGGGGTTCAGCACAACCTGAGACCCTGTAATAAGTCACAGGAAAAGTTAAATCTCTAATCAGAGCAGCCTCATTCGGGCTGCAAGACAGTATCTGTTCTATCTGTCTACTTATCCATCTCCATCCAGGCATCATTAATGCCACATGCATAATTTTGCAGAAATCTCTCTGACTTGATATAAAATATGGTTGAAGTCACCGTGCTAAGAAAGAAAGGAAAGCTGATCCTCCCACTATTTACTAACATACTTAACATTTTAAAAATATTTTTATGAACACACTGTTGACTTCACAAGTTTATAATGTAAGTTAAAAAGCTTTCCCCCCACCCCCAGCACGGCTTTTCTTTCAAAGTACTCTGACAAAAGTAAATTCGTAGCAGAACACACAGGCACGGAGAAAATATCGCCAAGGGCAAAATTCTGCAACTGCTTTAAGAAGCAAACAAGAACACAAAAGATGTGTAATGCAGCCATCTGGCTCTCTTCATGCTATCTCAATACTTCAACTTTATCCCCACCCTGAGCCAACCCACACCAATGCCACAGAACCAAATGGCTTCACTTCTGTTTCCTGCGCAGCAAGCTTACACAATGCAGTCAGGATGCAAGAGTTGATTTTTTTCTTCTGACATATCCACTAGTACCTTACTAAATCCCCCACTTCAATGACTCTGTCATCTTTGCAATTCAGAGTGGGACTTCTTTGAAAAACCACTGAGAACTTTTCTGTGATAAAGGCAGTCTCACATGGATACATCTGTTCAGTTTCCAGAAAAACACTCTGCGAAAACTTCACCTTTGCCATCTCATGCTTTCTGCTAGAATCAGATGTGGACATATGAAAAAAAGAATGCGACACTAATTCCAATTGGAGCATGTATGTTTTTGACACAAAACTGTGGCTCATGGGCTGGGGAGATGGATCCATAGACAAAGCACTTGCCATGCGCACGTGAAGACTAGAAGTGCCTGGCACCCCATAAGTGCCAGGTATGTGTAGCTCTCCACCTGCAGTACTGATGTCCTGGAGGAGAAGACATGGGATCCCCAGAGCAAACAGACTAGCTAGAGGAGCTGAATGGACAAACCCTGAGTCCAAATGAGAGAACCTGTCTCAACAAATAAAAGGAGAGAGACTGGAGAAAATACTGGAGGTCAATTTCTGGCCTCCACATACATGGGCCCATACCCAGCAATACACATATGCACACCACAAATATGCACACAAATTATATGTTGTTTACCTCCACTGGTATTAGTTAATATGACTGGTTGATATGATTTCATTAACTTTAATCACCTCTCTCACAAGTAAGCATGTCCGTTGAAATTTTTCAGAATTTGACTCAGTTTACAAAAATGTATTGAGGGTTGGAGAGATGGCTTAGCAGTTAAGGCACTTGCCTTCAAAGCCAAAGGACCTCCATTCTGTTCCCCAGCACCCACATAAGCCAGATGCACAAGGTGGCACATGCATCTGGAGTTTGTTTGCAGAGGCTAGAAGCCCTGGTGCACCCATTCTCCCCCCCCCCCTCTCTCTCTCTCCCTCCTTCCCTTTCTCAAATAAACAAATAAAAATAAAATATAAAAATGTATTGAATAACGACTATGGAGTCAGGAGCTTACTAAGAAATGAACTATCAGGGCTGAGGAGACTGCTCAGTGGTAAAGGCACTTGCTTGCAAACACTTCAGGTCCAGGGTTCGATTCCCTAACACCCACATAAGCCAGATGTACATAGTGGTACATGCATCTGGAGTTCTCCCTCTCCCCTCACAACAAATAAGATGAATAAAAATATTTGAATAAAAAAAGAAAGAACCACCAAAATCTACAATTCTCCTGTGTACTAGCATGAACTGACTGGTGTATTAAACCAGAACCTCTAACAGTGTATTCTAAAGCTTCCATTTGTATGTAGGCTGATATATTTTATTTATGTAGATATTTTTTCAGGCATAAAGTATGTGAACATGACAGATGTCTTCACAGGGATACAACTGCTTACAAAAATTGTGAATTAAGGCTTTTGTTTTGTTTTGTTTTCCTTTATTTTTTGTTTGTTTTCAAGGTAGGGTTACACTCTGGCCCAGGCCAACCTGGAATTCACTATGTAGTCTCAGGGCCTTGAACTCACAGCCATCCTCCTACCTCTGCCAACTTATAATGGAAACTTTTGGGAAAAAATAAAATCAAGAAGCCTAACAAATGCCTTTCACCAAGAGGCAGCAATTCAACAAGGTAATAGATGAGGCAAACATGCCCCTCTCAGGCCAGCTGTCCTTGCTGCTCTTCTGCAGGGCTCAGGGAATCAACAATGGTTAAGAGTTTTCAGTGGGAAGCAAGATTAGCAAGGTGGGACCAGGTCTGGTTTCCTCTCTGACAACAGTTCTCCTTGTGCATGAATCCCTCTGGACATCTGGAGATGAAGAGACCTTGCCTAGTTTGTGATAGGGTAATGCCTTGGATCTGTTCTTGGTGCTTCTGCCCACAAAGGACCTTGGCCTGCACAGCAGCAGTCATCTGTGGGATACACACAGCACATCTAGTCACCATATGAGACATTTGGATAATTGTTTCAGCCTACACCAGTGTCTGGCCCCCATTTGGCAGACATAGCACATGGCTGCCTACCAGACCTGGGTTAGCACAGCTGGAGCCCAACTACAAGTTCTCAAGGATGTTCCTCCCAGGAGCACAGCTGGCTCTTGGCAGCTCCCATCTACAGCCATTAGCATCCAGTTTGGTTTTTCTAAGCAAGTTCAGTTAACAGATAAAGACAAGTCAGGTTAATCTTGACTATGCATTTGGGCTTGGGATAAAATGTCTACCACGGGCAGTGCTGCACTGAAGCCAAATGAGCAGTGTGAGTGGTGCTGAGACAAGCATCTCTGTGCCTCACTCCAGCTCCCTGTTCCTGCTTGCTGAACATGCACTGACTACCAGTCCAGGGCAGACAGAAAACCTACAGGTAACTGAATGGCAAAATCTTATTAAGGGCTTATTGTTACTTATAAATAAAGCTATGAGCTCCAGCTGCATGGCTGGACAGATTTCCAAGTACCCTTCCTTCAAAATAACCATATCCCAGTACTACGCATGTCCCTTCCTTATTGATCCTTGGAAGCATGTACCTAAAGTGCACGTAGACGACTTCAAAGCAGAGACTTGTCTTGGACACCAGAGGAACACTAAATAGTGAAGCAGCTTTTCCTGGCACCTTTTCATCTCATTTCCTTTCCCATGCCTCTCTTCCTGGATCCCCTGACATTTGCAGCTCTCTGCTCTGACCCCACCCCTAAGCTTTTCCAAAGCTCACCACCATCTCCCATGAGAACATATTCAGAAATGCCAACATCACTGAGGAGCAGGCTAGAGCACACTCTACTGGCTTCCTACCTAGAAAGGAGCTGATAGTCTAAAGATTCTGGGTTACCAAAGACATGTAGGAACTTGTCATCTTGGTGATCACATGGCTCTCCCGAGTGCACTAAGAACATTGTCAAAGAGAAGGGACACTAATATGTTGGGCTGCAGAGATAGCTTAGTGGTTAAAGCAATTGCCTGCAAAGCCAAAGGATTCATGTTCGATTCCCCAAGTCCCACACAAGCCAGATGCACAAGGGGGCACACAATCTAGCATTTGTTTGCAGTGGCTGGAGGCCCTGGTGTGCCCATTCTCTTTCTCTTTGTCTCTCTGTCTCTGTCTCTCTCTCTCCCCCTATTTCTATATCTCTCTCTCTCTCAAATAAATAAATAAAAAATTTAAAAACAGAAGGGACACTAATATGCTATACCCTTCATATATAAGTTTGCTTCCTCAACACAGAAGTTTGTGTAAGAAACAAGGCTGAAAGCTGGGCGTGGTGGCGCACGCCTTTAATCCCAGCACTCGGGAGGCAGAGGTAAGAGGATCGCTGTGAGTTCGAAGCCATCCTGAGACTCCATAGTGAATTCCAGGTCAGCCTGGGCTAGAGTGAGACCCTACCTCGAAAAACCAAAAAAAAAAAAAAAAAAGAAAGAAACATGGCTGAAATGCATAGGTGACTTTGACCTGCTCAGAATATAGCTAGAATGGTCTGGACCATACCAGCACAGGTTCAAGTGCTAAAAAATACCCAGCTCTGCTGCTCGCTGACCTTGGGAACTCAAACAAGTTGCTTAAATTCCTAATGCTTCACTGTGCTCATCCACAAAATGGGTTTAATTATAGTCACTAATATGTGTCTGAGGGACAAATGAATAAAAAAGAGGCTTACAATAATGCCTGGCATTTAGAGAATGTATAAAGATTGACCCTGTTACTGTGACCACAGATAATATGACAAGGAAAGCAAAAACTCCCCAGGCCTCATTTCTGCCACTTCTACCAGTTTTTTAAAAAGTATATTTCCTTTCTTTATTTATTTGATAAAGAGGTAGTGAGAGAGAATGTGCACACCATGGCCCCTAGCCACTGCAAACAAACTCCAGATGCATGCGCCTCTTTGTGCCTCTGGCTTATGTGGGTCCTGGGGAATTGAACCGAGGCCTTTAGTTTTGCATGCAAACACATTAACCACTAAGCCATCTTCTCCAGCACTACAAATTTTTAATCACAGTGGTCTGCCACACTACAGGTTAGAAAACAGGAGAGAAAGTACATCAAACTATGCCTTTCTTCAAAACACAGGGCTAAAGGCACTTTCTTCCACCATTAGCTAGTCATGGATTTACTGCTGCATCTCCCTTACCTCAGTAAATAAAGGCAGCTCACTACTTACAAAAAAGCTGTGCCAGATGGATGGTGAGAGGCAGCTGCCCATCCTGCCAATGCCAGTGGCCCAAAAGGACTTCAGGGAGACCTTCCAAAAAGGAGAGTCCAGTCTGGAACCCGATGGTATTAAAACACATTCCCTTGGACTTTTCAAGTCTGTGCATCTAGACTCTGTTACTGATTTAGGATCTTAAGCAGTTTGTTTATTTTTGAATGCCTTTCAGCTCACCTTTAATAACATGTTTCTTTGACTTGGCTGAACTATGCCTCAAAAGAATTATAAGCGGGACTATGGCTGGGTAAAGGGTTCAGGGACTAATCCACACCTGGTCCATGTAAAAAAAAAAAAAAAAAAAAAAAAAAAGCTCATATTTTCCACACAGAAACAAGCCTTTTATATGAAACAGTCTTCTATTTAACTGCTAAGGCACTTTGCCCACCACACAACCTTTCATGTGTTTCCCCACTTGAGGGAAGAAAAAAAAACCTCTAAACTTTCTGCTAGTTGCCCATGGGGCTTTATCAGTGACATAAGTGATGGTGACAATAAAGGAAGAGGAGGAGGAGGAGCAGAATAAGTCTAACTCAAAAGAGAAGAGTGTACATTCATTGTACCAGAGACCCCTAGGCTGAGTTTTGCCAATCACAAATGACCAGCATATCCTCCAAGAACAAATTTGGGATGAACTCAAGAAGTGTCTTAAACCTCAGACTTCTCCTGCACCAATTATGACCTCAACTTCCATGAGGAAGGAACAAAGATGAGATGGAGAAATGGAAGGGAGGTAAAACAGGAGCTGGAAGGTGACTTTGAGGGTCCAGTCAAGCCTCCTTCTCACTGGCAGTGGAGCCCATGTATGATGGAGATTGTGCATATGGTGGGGATCCACACACTAAGATCAGGACCACCAGTTTCTAACTCCTCAAGCTGAGATCCTGACGATGGAGAAGAATGACCAACATGTGCAATGGAAATGTAATGGATCCATATTTGCCATGGAGACTAACAGAGCAGACCTTCTACTCTGCTTGTACAATCTTTAAGAGAATGGCATATTTCCTTATTTTGTGTTCTAATTTTCCACAGTTGCATTGAGGTATTCCACAAACTAAAATGCATAGAAACAAGGGGGCTGCCCATTATGGCTATTCCCTTAAACCCTCTCTACCTTCTATGCCATCACTGATCAAAAGTCACTCAAGAGCTGAAGAGATGGCATAGTGGTTAAGGTACTTGTCTGCAAAGCCAAAGGACCTAGGTTCAATTCCCCAGGACCCATGTAAACCAGATGCACAAAATGGCACATGCACCTGGAATTTATTTGCAGTGACTGGAGGTCCTGGGGTGCCCATTCTCTTTCTCTCTCACACATAAATAAAGACAAACTTTTTTTTAAAGTCACTCAAACATTGTGCTGCCAGGACTCTGTTACACTTGATCAGGTGTGTGGTGCCAGATGGTATATGGTATATGCCACAACTGCACAATAAATGGGAATTCAAAAAGCTGGGCTATAGAGACAAAGGCATTTCTATACAGAACTAAGAGTTTACACTGGGCAGGAGGGAGTTCTAAAGTAGCAATATAAACTATATTTAATTGAAACAAAAAATATTTTCATTTTGGGAAAGCAATTTGGGCTTCTAAAACTTGCAGCCTTTCATGTGACATTACGGTAGAGTGAAATCCTTTCCTTTTCTTCAACATAGAATCCAGGATCCCAAATTCTGCTTTGTGTGAGTTAACTCTTTTCCTAATGCCTCTCCTTCCAAATACACTATGCACCACAAGAACTTATTCTGGTATCCCTTCTCATTGTTATTTCCGAAGCACTTTAGTATAACACTCCAAAGAGCCTACGTCCCCAAAGAAGCAAAAGAAAAAGAAGGATCTAGAACTAATACACAATGAAAAATAAATTTAAAGCAGCCTTCTGGTCTGACATAAGAATATAAAAATGATATGAGCAAGAAAAGCTTAGTTTGCATACTTTCTAGTCACAGCTGCTGCTCCGAAACCACAACACCTTTAAAATGACATTTTAAGAAAACAGATATGGCATGGCTTTAGCCCCAGCAAGATGGAGCGAACACTGAATTAAAGGGGCTTTTGACTTTTATACAAGGACTTTGCATACATCCCTGAGAGCTGGCATGATGAAGAAGAAAAGAGTGGCTCGTTTTTTTAAAATAATCTAATGGTAAACATAGTGAATTAAAATAACTTGACCTCACAACTTTTTTTTTAAACCAAGAACTTAGGCATCCAAACTTAAAGGACAGAGGGAACAAGGCCTCTCTTCTTGGTTAATATTTCATCAGGTGCTAAAGACTTCTCAGAGAACACCTCTGAGCTTGGAGAGAAAGACACACACGAGGACCCCTTATCCTTCTAAGAGACGCAAGTGCTTCCCTGAATAAACGAAAATAACATACAATTACATCAGACGATTCAATTAATAAATTACTTTGGTGGACCTTGCAGACCAAGTCCTATTTAATTACATAATTTAAAAAATATTTGCACATTGCAATCACCGAAATTGGCTTTGAGGTTTCATAATACACACTTAACACTTGAGTTAGAGAACAAATTTATTTAATAAATGCAAGCTAAGTGCTAGAAAGCTACCGCTCTCCAACTGCAAAATCACTCAGCAGTACCCTCAGAGGGAGCAAATAAACTTTCCCACTCTTTAGAAGGAGGCTGCTGGTGAACATCAGGGGAGACTGACTGGCTTTCTGTGTTTTCTCTCTCATGTGTTGCTTGTAAATCTGACCATTTTGAGAGGTGATTAGAATACAGCTAATGGACAGAATGGTCCCAGTTAAAGATAACTGCAAGATAAAGTAAGGTGGAAGATGTCAAGGGCCTGTAGTAAAAAGCTCCTCAGAGTGAAACAAAGAGAAGTCACATTCGCTCCCCATCACTCACTTCTTGGAATACCAAAATACACCATAAATTAACATGGTTACTGGGGCAGAGATGTGTTCCATTAAGAAAGCACACACAAATCTGGTGGTAGTGGGGGGAGGAGCACAGTCATCAAAAGGACAAAAGCACAGGGCATACTGAAGAGTGCAGAAACATTTCAGAGTGGCTACATGCCTGAGGGCTGGATTGGGGAATCACCATTTGGCCAAAGTGAGCTTTCTAGAAGGCCACTTGACAGCCTTGGTACAACTTGTCTCTGTTCTCTGTCTGATAGGGAGCTCTGTGATGCATGTGCACTTACAGCTAACCAGTGCACACTTTATTCCCACAACCACCTCAGAGATCTCTCTTGGCCTGGTGGGGCTGCATCCCTTACCATTGCAAGGCCCCAGGCCACCATGAGAAGGGTGTTGGTGGTGTGGTGGTGGCAATGGGTATTAAAGAACTGTTAGGTACAATCTTTCATGCTGTATAGTTCTAGAAGCATCCATACTTACCTCTAAAAGCCTCAAACTTGTTGCAAGATAAATGTTCAATGAAAAGACATCTGTGGAGCTACAGAGATGACTCAGTAACAAAGTGCTTGGCATACATGCAAGAGGACCTGAGTACCCAAGGAAAATGCCAGGCGCAGTGGCATGTGCCTGTACTCTCAGCAATGGGGAGGTAGACAGAAGGATCTCTAGGACTTGATGGCTTGTTTGTTTAGTCAAATTGATGATTTGTGGGTTCAGAGAGGCCCTGACTCAAAAAAAAAAAGTGAAAAGTGATGGGGGAAAGACACTCAGACTTCAATTCCAGACCTCCACATGCACATACATACACCATAAAAAAAAAAGAGAGAAGACATGTAAAGTTCTAATTTTTAAGCATCTTTTTCATGTGTGTTATATATGGTGCATGTGGTATGTAATGTATGCATGTTTACACACTAATGCATGTGTCCCATGCACATGCATGCAAGGCCTAAAGGAAAATGTTGAGTATCTTTCTTTTAGCACTCACTTGCTTCAGTTTTTGAGATGAGTTTTTTTCCCCTCAAACACAAGCTGTGAATCCCACAATTCTCTGCCCCTCAATGGGTTGGTGTTACAGACATGCACAGCCATGTCCAGCCAGCTTCATATGTGGGTTCTAGGGAGTCGAATTTGACATTTTCTGAACCAAGAGGCCCCCATGAGTAAGCGGAAAGAGATCTTCACTGCTATGCCATCTTCTCAGGCCCTCATTTTTAAGAATTTTAAGAGATAATTAAGGTTTAAATAAGTAACTCTATAAGGACTGTTCAGCTTTGAAATAATTCCCTTGACCCTGTATCACCATCTCTTTCTTTCTGTTCTGAAATCTCTGGAAAGCCCGCCTCTCCGCACTGACCTTTCATCATCCTTCACTTCTCACACTGCCTCCCCAGTCATCCTTTGCACACGTCTTTCAGTTTATAGTCACTTTGGATTTGATTAGTGGCCATTCTTTCGTAGGGAAGACATCCCTTCCAAAACAGTCATCTCCAAGGGTCTCCCTGTGACAGTGGCTCTCCATTGGCCACTTTGTACAACACCCTCTTTTACAAGTGTTTTCTTTTTTTTCCCCCATGAGTTTTCCCTTGGTGCAACTACTCTAGCTATCCAAGGACAGAGGTCGGACACTGAGCTCCTTTGATTCTACCACACCTCCAACATCTGTGGCATTCACTCTCCTTTCTTTAGACAGCTGCCTTAGCCTTCACTGCTTTGGGGGATAGGGCCTCCTTGGGAGCTCTTTAAGGGTGACCCCCTTTTTGCTATATCGGGTTATTGGCTATACATACTGGCGCAGCATGGTGGCTAGGTGAAGACTGCTTACTAGGTGTTCCAAAGCACGACTGGGTTCTTAGAGACAGTGGTGCGTAGGCGCTGCTTTGCTGTCTGGATCTCTGCTTCATTGCCTTCAAGATCCTTCGTCATAGGCTGATGGCTCCTCAGTCCTGAACTCAATGAGCCTTTTGCAGCAGAAGGGATGGCAGGTCTTCAGGCCATCAGACTTAGAGATGTTAATGTACTTTCATTCTTTGAAGATTTTTTAAAGTGCATGTGTGAGGTGTGTGTGTGTATACGCATGTACTCATGTGGAAACAATGGATACAGGTGTACATGTGAATGTGTGTGTGTGCATGTGTATGTGCATGTGTGTGTGTACTCATGTGGGAACATACTGGGTGCAGGTGCACATGTGAGTGGAGGCTATAGGGGAATATCAGGTTTCTTCCATAATCACTGTCCACCTTACCTTTTAGACAAATTCTTTCAGTGAGCCTGGAGCTCACGGATTCAGCTAGACAAGCCAGCTGGCAAGTCCCACGTATCTCTTCTTGTCTCCAGATTCCCCCAGCACTGGGATTATGCACACCACCATGCCCAGGTTTTATGTGGGTTCTAGAGATCCAAACTCGGGTATTCTTGCTTTCATGGGGAGCACTTTAATCACTGGGTCACCAATCCAGTCCATGAGTTATTTTACCAGGAAAAGCAAAGTCCCACACCACAGTCCACAGCAGATGTGTGGCTGGGGTTCATTCTCTTCTTAATCCAGCTGAGATACACAAGCCATTTGGCTGGCCTATCATTACTTTCTGAAAGCTCTTCCATGTCTTTAGATCTTCTTCCCTAAACTTACCCTTGTGAAAGACAAATCTTGTAAAATGCAGATCTGCACAATTCCTTCCATTCAGAAAAAGCCCTCCCTCTCACAGCCTACTATTTCCACAGTGAGTACATCTCAACATTGATGTGAACATTTACAGCTGCACACTTTCCAGATGTGTGTCCCACCCTGGCTTAAACATCTCGTAGTTTCTCAATGTTGGAATGGTCCTTGTCACAGTTGCCTTTTCTGGAAAAGAAACATCTGGGACTCCCCCCCAGCACCCTCCCCTCCATCTGTCAGTAGAGACCCATGCATACTGTGAATGTTCTCATCATCACACTGTGCCCATATCTAGCCCATTATTGTGTAGGTCTTCCCTCTTTTGCCTAGAGAAGTCTACTTGTCCCACAGAACACCATCATAGAAGCCACTTGGTCCAAGAAGTGCTCCATGACCACTTTCAGAACACAGCCCCTGTGTCTGCTCTATCTGCACATGGTGCTTCTCATCTAGGGGACGGACTGCATTTCATTTCAGCCACACTGCTGCTGCGATCCTATATGTTCAGTCTATAAGAAGCACTTCATGACTTTTGAATGGATGCAGCTAAAGAATTCTAGTAAGCAAAGTTAAGAGTAATTTTATTCCTTTGGTTCTTTCACAAACACCCTCTCTCCACCTTCCCTTCTCTCCCCACGACTGCTCAGCAGAGTCAGTCAGGCAGATCACGTCTGTATATTTGTTCTCACCTCTGGAGATAGAAGAAATAGCTCATACCTGATATTTGTGTGAATGCCCCAGTTAGAATATGAACAAAACTCCCTACAGTCTCATGAAATAAAATCATCTCATGGTTCCTAACAGAGTACAGAGGAAATAAAATGAGTGAGCAGGACATGAGAAGTTAATCGGTTTTTTATAAATAAGAATTGTGATTCACTATTTACTAAAAATATAATTACCATTCCCTTACTAACAGTGTCCTTATTCAGACTCTGTTCATAAACACACACACACACAAAGTTCAGGTTATAAGAAAATTTTGCATTAGGAACTTAGATGAAGTGTAACTCGCTCCCCTGTCCCATGGTCTGTTTAGCTTCAGCTTTCACAATGCCACCATGCATCCCACAGCCTGAAAAGCAGTGGGAGAAAAGAGCTGCTATCCAAGTATAGGGGGAAGCAGAGTTCAGAGACAAGCTTGATAGAGAGGTCAGGACTAAGTTCCAAAGACCTCACAAAGGAAACACGAAGCCTGGACATAACACAAAACCCAGGGATAGTGAAGTAGAGCTGACCACATGACCCATCAGAGGTGTCCTAGAGAGCTAACCTGACGACAGCAGAAAGCAGCAGCTAAGAGCTCTGGAGATGCACACGAGAACTTCTCCCAGAAGCTCTGACAAATGTGGATGCCACAGGCCTTATTCCAACGAATTCTAAAACCCTAGAGTGCCAATGTGTAGACAGGGTTGAAAAACCAACAGCGAGGACCAACAACAAAGATGGAAGAGAAGCTAGAATGAAAGAGTCCAAACATGGGCTGGAGAGATGGCTCAGCTAGCTGTTAAGGCACTTTCCTGTAAAGCCTATCAACCTACATTGGATTTCCCAGTACCCAAGTAAAGCCAGATACACAATGTAGCGCATGCATCTGGAGTTTGTTTGCAGTGGCTGGAGGGCCTGGCAGGGACTCACGTGTGCTTGCGCTCTCTCTCTCTCTCTCTCTCCCTCTCTCTCTCTCTCTCTCTCTGTGTGTGTGTGTGTGTGTCTGTATCTCTCTGCTTGCAAATAAATTCATAAAATATTTTTCCAAAGTACTCATATCCCAATTTTTTGTGCTTTTTTTTCCAATATTTTTAAAAAATAATATTTTATGCACTTATTTACTTGAGAAAGAGAATGAGTATGAGTGTGCCAGGGTCTCCAACCACAGCAAAGGAACTCTAGACACATGCACCACCTTGTGTATCTGGCTTACGTGGGTCTGGGGAAACCAATCTTAGGTCCTTAGGCTTTGCAGGCAAGCATCTTAACCACTAAGCCATGTCTCCAGCCCTCTAATATTATGTTAATGTTCCTAAGATTACATATATATATTTCAGAGACTATATCTAGATATCAGAAACTTTACAAGTTTTACTTCCTTTTGTCTTAAAGTGTGTCATCAAATAGACAGTTTGGTTTTATACCAGAGTGCCATTAGGTTTTGTTTTTACCATGTTCAAGTGAGGGGTTGAGAATACCTCACAGGGTGGAGGGTCACAACCGTGAGGAAAGCAGTGGAGATGGGAATTGTGAATTAGAGACCATGCCCAAGGGGGGGAGGGGGAACCCCCCTCCGCCACAGCTCTCTCTTAGGTGTTCGGGGCTTGAGCTGTGTTGCTACACGTCACTCACAAAAGCTATCATCTAGAACTGTCTTAGCTGAACTCTCATCTTTACTTAAATTCCAGGAACAAAATTATCTTCAAATGTTCTTCCATTCAGTCCAAGCTCGACAGGTCTGTGGACTAAGACAAGTTATGCCTATGTGGTCTGTAAACCTTTAGATGATAATGCATGTGTATAATATGATAAGAGTCCACTTCTGTGTAGAAGCTGGGCTGACCACGGGGGCTCAGTCCCACGATTTCGAGCAGTGAGGTTAGCAAGGTGCTTGCAACTGCCTCAGTCCTGAGCAAAAAGAAACCTCCCATGGAAGGCATCAGTTAATACAAAACATCTGCGGGGTTTGAGTAGCAAAGAGAATAGCTGGTAAATGAATTCTTTGTGTACCAAATATCAGGTGCACTTCTGGTGATAAAAATGTGATAGTTTTTGTTCCGCCAAGAGCAGCCATCCATCTCTCCCGCACTGCATTCAAAAGAGAAAAATAGGTTGTTTGGCATTAAGATCACTTTCTATTCCCTTCAAACAGAAAAAAAAGAAACTTTTCCTACACCATGTTTTATTATTATTTTTTTTTAACACAAAGTACTAAACAATCTGGCACACATTAGCAGGAAGAGGCCATGTGTAGGTGGGATATGCCCTTACCCCCTTCTTCAAAGGCCAGTGAAATATGATCTTTTGCTCCCAGACTACCTTAAGACCTCGGCTATGGTGCAACTCAGAGGTCCTGCTAGGAAAATGGAGACCTAGGCTGAGGGACTGTCCTGCAAAAATCTGTAACGGACTTAACGGACAGAAATATCTGTGGGAAGGGGAAAAAAAAAAAAAGCCTAAAAAGGAGTGCAGATGAAAAGTAACAATCCAGTAATAATTCTAATGCTCCTTCACTCACCATGTGATTATATCTCAATAAACCCATCCTCAGTAAACGCACTGTAAGGAGAAAGCACACTGAACATACCCAGTAACCTGAAACTTCTCACTCAGCAACAAGGCACCCGGCCCGGTGGGGTCCCAGGATTCCCTTCTGATCACTGGCCTGACCAGGAGCTGAGACTCACTGCAGCTGAGCAGACTGCACCTGGCTAGTGTGGGGGAAGGTCAAGATAGGAACTCTGAAGGCTGGTTTCCCATGAACACAGATCATTCTGTACATTGTAATGTTGAAAAAAAAAATCTCAAGTTAAGTATTACATGCAGGGGGCATTTGTACAGTCAGGTTGTTAATGGTGCAAAGAAAGTATGAAAACAACAAAAACATCCTCATGGTAGCAACTGGGGTTGAGCTCATTTCAGGATGCTGGTGAGGCAGCACTGAGGGCATCCTTCTCTCATCACAAAGTCTTCGGGAATGTACAGCCTAGAGCTGGGCATACAGGTGCAGGACTTCTCTCTGAGCAGAGCGCTGTGACAGCTTCCAAAACTAAAAGATTCACCAAAAGAAAGGCTTTCAGTCATGCTCATTGGCTGCATGTTTTAGATGACTAAATATTGTATTTAAGCATATGCCTAAACACCAGCAAAAGCTGCAAGGAGGGGAAAATGCAGGAAATGGGAGAGACGGAGGGCAGCTGGTACATAAGGGTCAAGATGAAGTTCGAATTGGCAGGGACCTACAGGACGGGGACAAAAGGAAAGGAACCTAGACTGCTGTGAAAGCAACAGAAGAAGAAAAGGTCATTAGAAATCAGCCTGGTGGAACATTTTATCCACACCATGCAGATGAGGAAACTAAGGCCTAGCAAGATAACTAGACCCACACCACACATTTAATACAGGCAAAGCTATGAATTACATTCTTCTTTCAATTTTAGAATCCACTGCCTCAACATCCATGTGTTGATATCTTGGGCAATTTGAGGTCACAAGCAACAGTGAATAAAAGTAGTTATTGAACCACAGGGAGGAGGAGCAAAGTTTTCTTCGGACCTGCCCGTGGAGGAAAAGCACTAGACACAGGCGAATCAGTGACACAAAAGGCTACGCAGGTGGCCACTCCAATAATGGGAATAAGACAGACAGTCATGATGCAGACTCCTGGGTGGCACGCAAGAGTTACCCATGTTCTTTCTCAGGGGCCACCCACAACAGCCTTAAACTCATGATGCTCTTGCCTCAGCCAACTGAGTGCTGCATGGTGCACTTTGTGATGTTCTTTGTTTTTTTTTTTATTTTGACACTTTAACACATCACATGTTCATATGTGTGTATATATGTGTGTGTCCTATATGATATGTACTTTGAATATGTTCACACTGCATTAAACTTTTTGTTCAAGTAGCATTTTTTATTTGTACCATTTCAAATCCAATTTATTTTTGTTACTTCCTATCCCTCCTATCTCTACTCCCCTAACCCCTTATCCACCCTCTCCTTAGTTTTCTTCCTTCTGCTACATATCACAAGCACCCTTTTACCTATCTCTCCACCATCTTCCAGTCCATCTCTTTGTATTCACTTTTGATTAAAGTTCTGTATTTATTGACTTTATCCACACTTGCCTACTTATATGCATAATTATAGACATTACAAGCTAAGACCCACAGAGAGAAAACCATCAGATGACATATGCTCTCATAACAGGAAACAGGCCTTTCCCCCTCTTCTAGGAGTTACAAGGAAACACAGATCAGCCCTGCTCAGGCTGAGGAAATCCCAACCTGAAGTGCTCTGTGACCTGTGGCCTCACTGCTCACCACATATTCTTCTTCAGGCAAAAGCTTTGCTGTATCTAAGAATATTTTTTTCTTTCTAGAGCATTTCATTTTCTTGTGATTTTAATATGGTCAAAACAAACAGGTCATTAAACACACATTATTATTATTATTGAATTATCTACTCAGCTTACTAAACTTTACATGTTACACTTACGTCAGGAACTTCCTTGAGAAGATCATAGTCTACAATGTAAGGAAAGAACAGATATGCATGCTTGGAAAAGACAAAACTAAAGGAACGAAAGTTGTAGCCTCAAAAAAAGGACCTATTTTTGCTGCCTCTACTTGAATACACAAAACCTAGGGAGGGAGAAAAATGTATGGGCAAAAGCTTGATTAACTTAAAATAAATTTATTTAATTAATTCTTTAAAAGATATAACTAAAAGCAACTTGCATTACATTCTGCCTGTAGCAGTTAGCTTCGTGTTGCTGGCAGAAACCACCTGACCAACAACGATTTGTGGGAGAAAAGGGTTTTTTATTATGGGTTAGAGTCTCAAGGGGAAACTTCATGATGACAGGGAAAACTGATGACATGAATAGAGGCTGGACATCACCTACTGGCCAACATCAGGTAGTCAACAGCAGCCGGAGAATGTGCCAAATACTGGCAATGGGAAGTTTTCTATGACAACCACAATCTGGCCCCCAACAATACATCACCTCCAGGAGGCTCCAATTCCCAAATTACCACTGGGTAGGGGCCGACCATTCAGAACACGTAAGTTTATAGGGAGCACTTGAATCAAACCACCACACGGCCTAACAATATTAATACAAGAAATTAAACCAAAAACATCCAGTAATGATATATTGGATTTTAAAATCGTGTTATTTAAAAAGAACAGAGTATTAAATAACCATTAAAATAAGGCTTTGGGGTGGACATTTAGTAACATGGAAGAATATTTTGAACAGAGTATTAGATAAAGCAGGACAAAAAGGACATGTGCTTGGGAAGTGACTTAAATAAAAGCACTTGCTTGCAAGCCTGTCAGCCCAAGTTCAATTCTTCTGAACCCACATAAAGCTGGACACAAAATGGTGTCCACCTATGTGATCCCAATGCACCTAAGCAATGGGGGGAGGTGCAGGACCAAGAGCACACAGTAGCTCCTAAGCCAGAAAGACTGGCACAAATACAGTGGCAAAGATAACAGATTCTGTTTCAAGGAAAGTGGAAAGAAGGAACAAACATGCCAAGTTTGTCCTCTGACCTCCATATGCACACTATGGCACATGCCCATGTATGTAAGTGTGTGAATATATACATATATATGTGTGTGTGTGTATATATACACACACACACATATACATGCACAAATCTCATATAACCACACACACATACCTTTTAAAAATATATTTTATTTATTTATTTATGAGAGAGTAAGAGAGACAAAATAGAGAAAAAGAGAATGGGCATGCCAGGGCCTCTAGCCACTGCATGCAAACTCCAGACACATGTGCCCCCTTGTGCATTTGGCTTATGTGGGTCCTGGGGAATCGAACCTGGGTCCTATGGTTTCGCAGGCAAATGTCTTAACCACTAAACTATTTCCCCAGTCCCCACTTTTTTTTAAAAAAAAGACTCAGCTATAATGGCACATACTTGTACTTGCCTTAACTAGAACAACTGGAACTTGGAAGCTAGCCTTGGCTCAATGAGGCCTTGCTGAGGTGAGTGGTGGGATGGAGAAGGATACTACATACTTCAAACATTACAGTATATAACAATGTAGGAAAGATGTACCGAGTTTCAGGAACCACATGCTAAGAGGCAGAGAACAAGTGAAGGATGTAGAAAGACAGCGCCCAAGAAGGTCAGTGTGGACTACAGCAGAAGTGTGTATATGTGGGCCAATGGGGGACTGATGTAGAACAGAAGCTACAGCTAGAAGCCTGGAGGCTCCCACTCTTCCAAAGCGTCAACTCATAGGGCTGCTCTAAGGTAAGTTTGGAAGGCTGGGAGAGTCAGATGCCTGTGCACCCTTAGAACTCAGTTTCTGGACCTCCATTCCAGCTCTGGACTCCTTAGTGAAGAAACCCTACTGGACATAGAATCATGAGAGGACAGACAGAGATCAGCCAAGAAAAGTAGAGAAGAACAGTCTAGATCTTTTAGGAAAGCAGGTCAGAGTGCAAAAATAGATGATAGACCTTAACAGGGAGATCTGCAAAGTTAGTTAGAAAAACTTTCAAACCAGAGCACCCTTCTAATAGTTCAATTACCAAGGCTTTGAGCAACAGAAAAAGCCATAGGTAAAGTGGTGCCCAACCCTAAAAGAAAAGAAACAGTAACATTTCAGAGTAACTCAAAACACACACTAGAAAGAAATGGCATTTCATTTCTATAATATATTTCAAAATAAGCTCAAATCAGGTAGATTGTGACAAAAAGCACAAATGAGCAACAAATCAGAATCTGCTTTACTGAGAAGAGGGTAGAAACAATAAATCTGCCAGGCATGGTGGCTCCCATCTGTAGTCAGTAAGCTGAGGCAGGAAGATCGTGAGTTCCAGGCAAGCCTGGGTTACATAATAAGACCCAATCTCCAAAAATATAAAAATACACTTTAAAGCATGAATCTGAAGGAAAAGATACACCACTACAGAAATAAAGAATACATTAGGATAGAGAACTCATAGAATAACAAATTAAGCTAATTAAACAAATTTTAGAATAAATAACAGAAAAGAACTGGAAAGTTAAAATGAGGGAAAAACATTTAAAACTAAAAGGAAGTGAAGATAAAGATAAAATGGAGTTATGAGAAGAGAGAAAGTGTTGAAGCAGGTAAAGCAGATCCATCATTCAGAAAACAGAAACCTCTGGGAAGGATGTGAAAGGACGGGAACTGTCCAAATACTGAAATTTACTATTCAAAGAGGCTCCATGCAAGGCTATACTCCCAGCATGCAGAAGGCTGAGAGAGTTCAAGGCTAGTCAGGATTACACAGCAAGATATTCCTCCACAAGGATGAAAGGAAAGAACAAAGAGACAGAGTAAGAGTGAAGGAACGGATGAAGGAAGTGGAGAGATGGCTCAGCGGTTAAAGGTGCTTGCTTGTTACAAAGCCTGATGGCCTGGGTTCAATTTCTCAGTATCCACATAAATCCAGGTGCACAAAAGTGGCATGTCTAATCCATCTAGAGTTCATTTGTGGTTGCAAGAAGTCCTGGCACATCTATCTTTGTGTGTGTGTGCACATGTGTGTTTGCCTCTTTCTCTCTAAAAACATTTTGATGGCAGTTAAGGTTCTTGCCTGCAAAACCTAAAGACCCATGTTCAACTGTCCAGGTCCCATATAAGCCACATGCCCAAGACGATGCAAGCCCACAAAGTTGCACATGTGTACAAGGTGGCATGTGTGTCTGGAGCTCTATTGCAGTAGATGGAGCCCCTAGTGTGCCAATTCTCTCTCCCTCTCTCTCACTATCTGTTGCTTTCTCTTTCATAAAAAATTTAAATCTGAATGTATGTATTTGTTTGTGTCACTGAGGGTGGCAGAGAGGGAAATGAGATACAGAACTTGCTTCCAACTTGCTATGTTGTCAAGGCTGATCCTCCTGCCTCTAAGTCTCAAGTCTCGGGGCAGGGTAAGGTCACAAGAGTGCACCATCAAGCCAAGCTTGCAACTATATATTGAAAAAGGCAATGGAACTTTAAATATAGCTACACAAAATGACCAACACTAAGATGTATTCTAGAAAAACAACTGAGTTGAGCACATATATTAGAAGAAAACAGAGTAACAGATTTAAAATATTCAAAGAAAGTAAATTACTCACAAAGTCATTCATAAAAACTATGCTTTAAATACAAAGGGCGTAGGAAATCAGAGACAAAATTACTAAGTGCCACAACATAAAAAGTAGTATTCAAAACTAATATATTTACCTATGCTACCACAACTAAAAGAGAGCTGGAGGGGTTTAGTACAGTGCAGATTATACAATTCCTTGAGAAGGCAAATGCAACATAATATAATCATTAAAAATGTTGCAGAGCAACTAGGAATGGTATAAGTTAATCTCCCTGGCCATCAGAGTTGATATGTTATTCTAAGACTGAGGAGTGGGTAAGGTAGATAAATGAGGACAGCAATTACAGGTATCCCAACTCTACCTTTCCCAAATCCATGAGAACTGTCAGCATACCAAAAAAGGAAATAAAGTGAGCTGGGGAGATGGTTCAATGGGCAAAATGTGTGCTACATAAGCATGAGGACCTACGTCTGGATCAGCAATACCCACATAAAAATCTGGACATGGCAGTGTGTGCCTGTAATTCCAGTGCTGAGGAGGGAAGTTAGGAATTTCCCTGGGGAATGCCGCACAGCCAGTAAAGTTGGACTGGTAAGCTCTGGGTTCAGTGAGAGATTCTGTCTTAGAAAAAATTAAGGTAGAGAGTGATTGAGGAAGACACTCCATATTGACCTCTAGCTGCCACACACATATGTACACATGCCCATTCACACATGAACATGCATACACATGTGACACACACACCAAAGATATAGAAGATAAGAGAGTAAACCAAAGGCCCATAACCCTGGATATAAAATGAAATAATTAGCATCTGTGCCATATATACATACTGACCATCCCAGCAACAGGTATTGTTTCCACAGAGATAATTGTCTTCAACACAAGCTTCATTAGAAACAAATTTAGATTGTAAGATAAATGGCTGATCTCAGTTCTCATGTAACACATGGTTACCTGAAGTACAAATGCAATCAGGTTCTACTGGTCAAAGACGGAGAACAGGATTTTTTGAAACAAATTATTTTATAGGGGCTGGGAAAGATGACTCAGCCATTAAGGCAGTTGCCTGCAAAGCCTAATGATCCAGGTTTGATTCCCCAGTACCCATGTAAAACCAGATGCACAAAATGATTCATGCATCTGGAGTTCATTTGCAGTGGCTGGATGCCCTGGCACACCAATTATCTCCTCTCTCTCTCTCTCTGCTTACAAATAATAAATTATAGAAAATTAAAAACATATTTTATAAAAGGCTGTACTCTTTTTATTTCCTCACTGCTGCTCCTGTTTCCCTGGGACTCCTCCTCAGTGAGGTTAAGGTGTACACAGTGGAGTCATGACAGCCTCAGTTATTAGTCTCTGTGGAGAAGGAGTGGAGACTGTGCCTTGGGGTACTGCCACCCACTCTGTGGCTCTTACGTTCATTCCACCCTTCTTCCTGAATGAGACAGGATTTTCCATAAAGACAGAAATGCAAATGAAGGAAACTGAGTCATATTTAAGCTCATGGTTCATGAAGATGATAAATTCAAAAACTTCTTTGCCAGGATGACAACAAGCTAGTGAAGTAAGGGAAGGACCCTACCGTGTACCTTCCATCTCTGAGGTGAAGAGTTCCACTAGGGAACCAAAGAGCAGATGAGGAGGAAAACTATAACAGCTTCCCAGCTTATACAGGGTACAACATATCACCATATCTATGTTTCTCCCACTGAAATGTCAGCGTTAAGATGACAAAAGGAAAGATAGTAAGGTATTAGGTCCTTTAGGAAGGTGGTGTCATGGTGTCATCACCTAGAATTCTGCTAAAGGGTCAAACTGGGCCAGGCACCACTGCCAATATCAGGACACATAGCAGAGAGACTCTTGAACTTAGTATTTAATCTTAAATCTATAGGTCATGTGGCTAGGCATGTGTCATGGTTTGATTCTACTATGCCTCCCACGGGCTAAGATTTGGGCATTATTCCCCAGCTAGTAGAGCTGTTGTTAGAGGCTGTAAGGCCTTAAGGAGGCCAGCTCAGGTGGAGGAAGTTGATCCCTTGAGGTAAGTCCTTGAGTTATACTATTCTGCCTCCCTCCTGTCATGCTCACTCTGCTTGCTAATCCACCAAGATATAAGGAACCTCTGCCTTGTGTTCCCAGCACCATTAGCTCCCATCATGCTTTCCCTGCCAGGATCACTAACACTTCTCAAACCTTGGGCCAAAAGAAGTCTCTCCTCTTGTAAACTGCTTCAGTTATGCACATTGCCACCACAAGAACAGTGACATCCTAGGGATCTCCAAAGGGTAGCGACTCAAAAGAAAGGCCTTGACAGGAAATCTTCAGTTCCAGAAACTTCAATGATGGCTCAAATATTTTAGACGTGGGTGATGATAAGCTACGACTCCAAGGAATGCATACTGAGGTGATAACAAGCACAGAAAAGAGAGTCCCACAAAAGTCAAAACAGGGAAATTTTGGAAGAGGCTGTGATATGAGTCAAATAGAACATGTGAGGGGCTTTAACCAAGCTGGCAAAGCTTGATGTCTTGGCTTCAATGGTGCTTACAAGGATACCCACCTTAAAATAAAATATTAATGCTATCTAATATAGAAGTCAAATATGGCTATAACAAAATCAACTTAACTTCAATTAAAATTTAAAAATTCATTCATAGCTACATATGAGGTGTTTCATAGACACGGGGATCTGCTGTGCAAAGATCCTGGGACAAGAAGGCTTTGTTTATGGCATAGGAACAGTGTAGCATGGAGCCCCATTTCTACTACTACATTTGATTTTATTAAAAAAAAAAAAAACTTAAAGTACATACTTCTGAAGTTCATCACACAGTGCATCTAATATGAATATTAACTATTCTTTGAAATGATAACAAAGGGCATACATCTTCCAGAAGAAAGATGAAGGAAGTTGTGCTTACATGCCAGGACCCCAAGCCCATCCAACAGATCTGATTTCAAGGTGAGGGTACATGGCACCCAGAAACTGCCATCCCAAGGCCAATGCAGCTGTGTTGAGAAAAGGTTAATAAGCACTTCCCAGCCACCGACAGATAACCGATCATTTCAATTACCATTAAACATTTATTAGACATCGAGACTAGATAAGGCTCAAATAAAATACAGTCACAGAATCTGCCAAATGGACACGAGATAACGTTCTTAAGATATGTAACCCATTTGACAAAGGGACAGCTAGGCAGCTCGCTTCTTTTCTGCTTATCCTGAGGTCAGCTGCTTTCCACCTCCCTGTGACTGCTGAGCTCACAGGAGCCTTCTGAAGGAATGGCTTCTCTGGAGACTCCAAGCAGGTGTGGGGAAAGGGAAGGTGAAAGTTTGGTGGATGAAGTCAGAAACTGTTTCTAGACAGGGTAAATTACATAAGAGAGACGGTAGGCTAGCTGGCCACACAGGTCAAAATGAGAGCTACAAAAATATGTGGTACTTAAAAAGCAGAGGCCCTATAGAAAAGTAATTTAGAGACAGAGAGAGAATTTCAAAGACTGAAAGACTACAAAAGGCAAGCTCTCCAGTAATGCCCTTAAAATCAGCAGGACCAAAATTGGGGCCTCTGAGATGGGTAAGGGAGGGACTATGAATAAACTGTAAAAGGCAAAAAAAAAAAAGTCTCTACAAAATATCCCTCCAAACAAGTCTTCAATTATATGAAGAAAATGTCAGTAGTTTTTTAACCCATGGAGAGTGCCTTCATACACGCGTGTATGTGTGTGTGTGCGTGTGTGTGTGTGTGCGTGCATATGGAGGCCAATGAACAACGTTGGGTATCCTTTCTCAGGAATGCCACCCCTCTTTTTTATTTACTTACTTTCTTAAGAGCAGGTCTCTTACTGGCTTGGAGCTCACCATGTCCTCTTGTCTCGGTCTCTACCTTCCCAAGGCTGGGCTTACAAATGCATACCGCCATGCCCAGTGCTTTTACGAGGGTTCTGGAACTGCATTCAGGTTCTCATACTCGTAAAACAAGTAGTTTACAAATTGAGCTATCTTCCCAGCTCCTCAATATTCTGTAATAACACAATGGATGCTAACAAGTAACATGCAAGGCTATAGACCCCAAGATCTGGGGCAAAAAGTGATGTATTACCACTTGGGTCTGGAAGGTCAATATCATCAAAAGACATCTGAGTTATGCAAGGTGCACACACCAAAGGCCACAGTACCCGAGTCAGGATAAAAGATGCATAACCTCAGAAAGGATGCTAGAATGAGTTAAGAGCAAAAAGGAGGAAAACAAAAGTGAGTCTTTTGCAAGACCCACTCAACTCTGAGCCTTTCCATCTCAGAGTGTCCATGCTATGTTTACTGGTGCCTGGCTCTGGGCCAAGTATTCTGTATGGCTCTTGTTTCCATCTTGTTCTATCGAGAAAGATTTGGCAACTGAAATCTATTATGATGTCAAAAGGGAGCTGACAACATAAAACGTACCCCGCTGAGTTGGTGCTCTACACGGCTACATTTACAACAACACATGTATCATAAAAATTATAAGAACTGCAAATGAACCACTGATTTCCCATTCACTGACATCAATAATGGTAAAGACCTGGATAACTTCCAAACATCTTTGCCATTGTTTAATTTGTCAAAATCTATCAAGAGCATTTCAACCACAAACCTGTCCTCCAAGGTACATTATCATTCCCACGCTCAGCTTAGTATCAGCAGCAACCCAACCAAGACACCGTAATTACTGACACTCCTGGTGGAACTGTCGATCCCTGTTGCAGTTCCTCGATGTCTCAGTGTCTCACTCTTCGTAAGTACCATTCTTGCTCTCAATTAGTTACTTATGATCATTTAAAAATTTGGCTCTAATTTTGTAAGATGTCTCCATGCTTTCACAATTAGTCCCTCATTACAGTGTAAAGGTTCCTACTGGGCTCAAATTAGCAAGATTTTCTGTTTACTTCCTATCTGTGAACCAGGAATGCTGGTAGCGGTATGGGGTTGGAACAGTTCAGCTGACAGCTGTAGGGAGACCCAGCAGGTAGGGAGTCAAACACATGGAAACAAAACCATAAAGACAATCATTCCATTTTCAGAGCAAGTTACAAAATTAAGATTAAAAACCACATGGCTTCTTCCACCAAGGATCAACTCTGAAGGCCCCTCACACAGACCCCCAAGAAAGGGCTATAACAGAAAAATCTTTTCTAAAACTTCATGTTTTATTCATAGTGAATTTTCAATCATGGTTCAACTATTTGTTACTCCTTGATAATCATGGAAATATGGCTTAAGAGGTCAAAACAGATAAATACTTAATATCAAAGATGAACACATGCCTTAAAAACTGTTCAGTGAGAAATCATTTCTAGTGCATGCGTATGTATGTATATGTATGTATATATGTGTATACATATGTATATGCATAAATGCTCCACCCCATCATTCCACTGACATATGTCTAGAATAAAGTTACAAACTAGACCAAAGAATGTGAAATGTTTGGCTATAACAATGTGAGTAAAATGAATCCATCAGGAGTAGCACTGGCCATCAGAGACTGTGCATGCATTTGTGCAGAAACCAGGCAGTTCAAAGTCTGATTAGTCCTAACACAATGAATGTAGGGACATGTTGGATAGATACTAAGTAAATCTAGCATACACTACTTTTTCCCAAATTGGTTTATTTCACATTTCTGTATTTTTGGGGAAAAGCAATTTCTGTATGACAGTTGCACCTGGAGTTTACCACGTGGCCTTCATAGAGAAAGAGCTGGAAAGCCACAGATTTAGTGGCAATGAGAAAATTGCATTTTATCCTTATTTGCCAAAACATCAAAAGAATATTTTTTCCCATGGAACATGTCTGTATTGAGTTAGTCTAAGTCTACATAGTAGAAGTGAACAGTAGAGACAAAGATGGATCTGAGTGGAGCAAAGTCCCAGTTACCTGCCACTGAAGATAATGTTGATGTGGCCTCAATTGGACCCCACCAGCTGCCTGAAATAACAAAATAATACACTGGCTAAATAAGCCACCCACCCTTCATGACTGCTTTCTCAGTTAGATATGGACGAGTGTCTACCTAGTGCCGGAACAGCATCATGACAGGACTGTGCACTGTGGTGCGTATCATGCGGTCAGACCCCGAGTCTGAAGAAACCCCTGAAAGCGGGAGACACAGCACGTGTGCTTCATTCTGCTTTTTTCAACAAAGCCTACCACTAAGAACAGAGTCCCAAAACACATGGAACCCAAACAGATGGAACTGAAGAGAGAAATAAACAATTTAATGATAATCGCTGGCAACCTCAACACTCACATTATCCTAAAGGGACAAAGAGTGGCAAAGAATCAATGAAGGAAGGAAGGCAAAAAAAAAAAAAAAAAATGAGATGAGCCAGCTGGACATGACAGACACCGGGGAAATGTCACCAAACAAAAGAAGACATATTCATCTCAAGGAGTTTCTACAGGGCGAGCCACACCTCAATTCTTATTAAAACTACATCTTCCTGTTATAATGGAATAAAGTCAGAAATCAGTAAAAGAATGGAATATGGTAAGTTCACCACCATATGGAAATTAACAACACATACCTAAGTAACTGAAGAATCAAGGGAAAAATCAGAGGAAATTGGAAAATATTTTCAGATGAACAAAAAGAAAATGATCAAAACTTCTAAGATACAGCTAATATGGTGATCAGAAAGAAATGCACAGCTGTAAACACTACATCATAAAAGGAAGAAACAGCCAATCTTATTTGTTATTAAGCGTCCAGGTAGCAAACTCACCAACACATGCTAGAGTCTTGATTCACCAGTCACAAGACTGGACAACCTTGAAGCCAATTATGTTTACTCAGTCCAGACAAAGATTTGACGTTATACTGCATTGATGGAAGCTTCTGGTCAAACACTGATCTTCTTACCAAAGATTTCTCAGAGAAAGAAACTAAGATCAGCTAACAAGTGAACATAAGACGTAGCTTTACAAATAAGACAGGGGTAGTGGCGCACTCCTTTAATCCCAGCACTCGGGAGGCAGAGGTAGGAAGATCACCGTGAGTTTGAAGCCACCCTGAGACTCCATAGTGAATTCCAGGTCAGCCCAAGCTAGAGTGAGACCCTACCTTGAAAAATAAATAAATAAACAAACAAACAAACAAACAGATGGCATGGTGGTGTACAACATTAGTCACAGGACTTGGGAGGCTGAGATAGAAGGATTTCCATGAATTCAAAGCCAGCCTGGACTAAAGAGTGAGTTCCAGGTCAGCCTGGGCTACAGTGAAATCCTGCCTCGGAAAAAAAATGATAAAAAGTAAATGAAATAAAAGCAGATTTTTTCTGAATTTTACTGGTGTGATGTTATGCCCATAACTAGACTAGTGAGTGGAACTTGTGTGTGACTTACAGGACCAAACTTGCTGAGGCATGAAGCCTCTGGTTTAGTACTGTTGACTCCTTTTTAGACACATGTGCCCCTGACTGTTCCACTAGAAAACTCTCTTAAAGTCTGCTCAAGAAGCATTTATTAATGTCTTCAGGAAAATAAGAGAGGCAAGAATGGATGAAGCCACAAGGAGTTATGGGAACCTATGGGTGTGGTCTAAGACACCAAAACTCTGATTAGAAACATTAGGGAAACAAAGTCCCATGTGGTTCCACACACCTTTAGTCCCAGCACTCAGGAGGTAGAGGTAGGAGGATCACCATAAGTTTGAGACCACCTTGAGACTACATAGTAAATTCCTGGTCAGTCTGGGCTAGAACAAGACCCTACTTTGAAATACCAAAAGAAAAATAAAGCAAAAGAAAGATGAGGGAGCCAAGCCCACATCCTTGCTAGTTAAGGCATCTAAGAAAGCAAAATGATGAAGGAAATATGAGGATTTAAATTTATTTATTCATTTACTTTTATTGGTGTGTGGCTATATATGTAGTATGTATGTTGTGGTGATATGTCACATATGTATGTACACATGCATGCATACCCCATGCATACTTGTGCAGATGCCAGAGAATGACATCAAACCTCCTCCTCTACGGCACTCCTACATTGTTTCTTTGAGACAAAGTCTCTCAGTGAAGCTGGACCTACCTGTTGTTGGTCAGACTGTCTGGATTTGACAAACTACAGTGACTCTCCTGTTTCCCCCATAGAACTGGGGTTACAGGCATGTGTGGCTATGCTTGGTTCGAGGGATACGTTCTGGGGATTGAACTCCGTCCCTTAGGCCCTCATGCTACACAGTGAGTGCTCTTAGCTGCTGAGCTATTTCCATAGTCCTTATCTGAAGATTTTAAAAATGAAACAGGCTTTGACTCAAATAGGCTTTTAAATGTCAATTCTGAAATAATTACAGACAACAAGAAGTTATAAGTTTCCTTTTTGCCTTCTCCCTGCTTCTCCCGATGAAGCCTCCTTACACAGCTATACACAGTACCTGAAGGTGGAAACTCACGCTGACACGTGACTTTTAGTGAAGACAGATCTACCTTACCCAGCTTCATTTATTATTTCTGCAGTCCCAGGGAATCTAGTGTAGCTTACTTCTCCAAGCCTCAGTTTATCCGTCTGGAACCTAATTGCAGCCTGCAAAGTTACCACACATGCTAAGTGTCTAAAGGAGAGTGCTAGAGCACTGCTACAAAGAGAAGCTGTCACACAGTGGGAAGCTGCTAAGTCATGTGATGGTTGTAATGCAGTATGTCCCCCCATAGACTCGCCTCCTTGGATACTGGATTTCCAGCTGGTGGTGCTGTTCTGGAAGGTGGTGAAAACTTTAGGAGGCACAGCTTTGCTGGAGGAAGTGTAGCCCTGGGCCAGAGCTTCAGGTCTTACAGTCTAGCCTTGCTTGCTTTCCTCTTTCTTGGTATTTCCTTCCTGATGATGTGATGATGTGACACTGGTTTCCTGTTTCTGCCATGCTTTCCCCACCACAAAGGATTTCCCTTGAAACTGAAAGCCAAAAATAGATTCTTTCCTTCCTTAAGCTGATTCTGGCTGGGTATCTTGGCATAGCAATAAGAAATGAGGTGATGCAAATGGGCACATCGTAATTATTAAACAGGACTTCTGGGACTTCCAATATTTCTCTGACAATTTTCCTGAGGCCTTTCTTACTTCTCACTAATACAGAGATGGCATCTGCCTCAAATACAGTTCAACTAATCCCTCAGGACAAGAACAATGGGAAAACATGATGTTGAACAGTTAAGAACTGTGGTGGTTTGAATAGACTAGATGGCCCCCAATATATTCAGTTGCTTGTTTGTAGTTTGCATCTGCAGCCACCTGGCTGGAGGCAGTATCACTGGGTGGATCTTAAGGTGTGGTGGTGGGTTTCAGATTTCAATCTAAAGATATGCAAAGTGTGCCTAGCAGGAGTTCCTGAAGTGTGCTGTGCTGTGTGGCTTTTGGCTTTTGGCTTGTACTTCTCTCTCTGCTTGGTCCTGTGAAGACAGGCCAGCTTCTTCTGCCATTTATGGAACTTCCCCTGAATCTATAGGCTTAAATAAATATCCCTTCCTCCATAACTGTGCCTGGTCTTGAAGTTCATCTCAGTGAACCTGAAGCTGTCTGCTACAAGGACTGACAGGAAATAGAACTCGAACTTCCTGCGTTTGTGCCCATGCAGGGGTTCATTTGTTAAAGGTGGCTCAGCAGTGACATGGCTCAGGGGCAACTGACAATGCTTTTGAGGGTTTAGAGGAAAGGAGAGACTGTCCACACTGCATTTTAAACCTCTACTAAGAGTTCAAGGCATGTTTGGTGACTTTGTTTTTTTTGTAGACAGTATAATTTGATATTGCTATGATGGTTTTTTGTTTCCTACTAAAAGTATTTAAATCTCAGAATATTTTTTTAAATGAACACACTGAATACAAGATGAAACTCACTCTGCCATAGTTACCAAATATACTTGAGACAGAATCAAGGAAAACATAGCTCTTAAGGAGGAAAGCATTTTAATACTTCTTAAGAAGGTCTCCAGATGTACTTATTGTTTATCCATTTATTAGAGACAAAGAGAAAGAGAATGGGCATGCCAGGGCCTCTAGCCACTGCAAATGAACTCCAGATGCATGTGTCACCTTGTGCATCTTGCTTACATGGGTCTTGGGGAATTGAACCCGGGTCCTTTGGATTTTCAGGATAATACTTTGACCACTGAGCAATCTCTTCAGCCCCAGATGTAGTTTTTTGCACATGCAAGAGAAAATTGCATAGTCATGCTCTGGGCAGGGTAGCACATGCCTATAATCCTAGCCCTGAGGAGGCTGAGGCAGGAGGGGTATGAGTTCAATGCCAGCCTGGGGGTAGGAAGGTGGCTCAGCAGAGAAGAGCTCTTGCTGCACAAAGATGAGAACCAAACTTCAATCCCCAGCATCCATATCCACAGTGCTGAGGGGGCTGGGACAGGAGGAGCACTGGGGCCCCCTGGTCAACCAGTTTAAGGGAAATCCATCAAGCTCCAGGTTCAAAGGAGTCAGAAAAAATACAGAAGAGCAAAAGAGGAGGAGAGTAGACATACTCCTCTGTCCCCTGCATGTGTATGCATGGACTAAATACTTTTTTGACACACACACACACACACACACACACAAAGAAAACATACTAAACCCATCAAAGAAAGTTGTTTACAGCTGGATCAAAGAAGACTTAGGGACATGGGGAAACAACTGTTTTTGTTTTGTGTAATATATCAAAATGATCAAAACCTGATTTCCGGCCGGTATTTAAATGAAGATAGCTTCAGCTCTGTGAGCCAGTAGCCTATGCTCTGTTCCCACTCCTTTTTTCTCGACATGAACATATGTTTTCCTTAATTTTAAAAATTACTTCGTTTTTCCTACCCCGGTGTTATGCAAGATCCCTGCTTATTTTGGCCAAGGAAACAAAATCCAAAGAGCCACCCAGAGCTCTCCATTCCAAGGGAGGAGTTTCCCAAGCAAAGCAGAGTTTTGCTGTTGTGTTTCCTCTCTGCCCTGCCCATGAGCAAGGGGCAGTTTTCTGCGGAGAAGCTGAAGGCAGCACAAAGGAGGGGCCAGTCCTCAGGCAGTGCAGAGAGCCAGGAGTGCAGGTGTGGGCACAGACGCTGCATTCGGGATCACAAGTGCTCATTAAAAAAAGAAAAAAGTGAAAACACAACAACAACAACAAAACAGGAGTGAGGCAGTTTAATATATCCAAAATATAATGAGAAAAGGTATTCTACAAATACAGCCCATGAAAAGAGGAGATGTCTTTTACTTTATAAAGTGCTCAGGAGAATCAGATTCTCCCATGGAGAAGGCAAACCTTGACTTTATTTCTATGATGAAAATCTTCCATAACACAGCCTAGTGGTGAGTGTGAAGAAATGAATGAGGGGCTCCCATGTGTACGCAAGGAAAACAGAGACAGCCCTGTACATGGGATATTGGTTTCAAAGAGGGCCCAGGCCCAAAACTGTGCAAGAATGAAACGCTCACATAACACATCTCTGTGAGCAAGCCTTGCCTGCAGACGATGGAGCTGCTGATCTAACGGTCGCACTTGGAAAGGTCATGGGGACTGGAGCTGTGATATATAAAGTAAGACCCCAGTGCCAAAGTTCTGATTGAGCCAAGCCAACGTGGCTGTTTTTGTTGGGTGGAAGAGACTTTTTTTTTTTTTCACTGAGCAAAGAATTCCGGTAAACATCTGCTCACCATGACCACAGAAGAGGTGGTTGTTTTCATCCATGGTCATTTTAAAGGAATAAATCCAATTAATAAAACCACATAGTAATGGTATCCAGCTTTCCATAAGTCTGCTTGCTTCTCTCCACAGGCCTGATTAGTAAGCATGTGATGCGCAAAGTTCCTCCATATTGTTTTTGAAACTTTCCAGAGGACAAGGATGCAGGATAAGTATTTTATACCTCCAAGGACGCTGCATCTTAGCATGCTGGCAGTCCTTTTCTAGAGGGTTCTTTTGCCCCAGGTAATTAATGCCCCATTAAAAATACAAACTTAGATGGATGCAGTGGTGCCATATAATCCCAAGATCTGGAAGGCTAAAGCAGGAGGGTCAGGAGTTCTACGTCAGGCTGGACTACAGAGTGAGAATGAAGCCATCCTGGATGACACAGGGAACATGAGACCATCCTGAGCCACATAGCGAATCTGGAGCCATCCTGGACTATACAGGGAGACTCTTCTTTCCAAACAACAAGATCAAGGCTGGGATGTAATCGTCTTCTATAGAGCAGTTGTTAAGAATATGTGAATTCAAACCCCAGCATTACAAAACTTAAATAAATAATAAAGTGACAAATATTGAAATTCTGATTAAAATCTTGACCTTATCTAGTAAATATTCCTGGAAACACCTGTGAGTCAAACTGCCTCTTGGAAAAAATGGCTGCAAGAAATGTCACCCAGAATGGTCTGGGAATTTTTTAAATTTATTTATTTATTTGAGAGAGAACAGAGAGGGAGAGAATGGGCATGCCATAGCATAGGTCAATTTGTGCATCTGGCAAAACTTTACATGGATACTGGGGATTTGAACTCAAGGCTAGACCCAGGCTTTATAAGCAAGTCACTAAACCATCTCCTTAGCCCTGGTTTAAGTCTTCAAACATCCTTACTTGGTTCTTTCTTTGGAAAAGAGAAAAGCTAGCAGGAAACTAAGTAATACACTGCCATTCATAGCTGCCAAACAAGAGACCCAAACCTCATTTTACCTTTGGACAGCTAGCTTTCACTCCTCCAAAATAAGAGCATCCTATGATTATCATTAAATGACTTCAATAAAGGAAAAGAAATCAAGTTCAAAGAATCCCAACTTTCAGTCTGGGTCAAGTAAGCTTCTGCAACTGCCTTCAATGTCCACCACACCTTCCAGGTCAAAGAAGCCAGGTTTGCATGCACTAGACACTACCACTGAGGTTGAGGAGTTTTGGCCTGTGCTCATGTCAACATAAGTCATCAACAGGATACGCTTAGTACTAAATGTGAAGAACGTCTTTTGAGTTCTTCATTTCCCATAGAAACAGAACATAGCAGCTCATAACAGCTAGACACCAGTAAGCTCTTGAAAAGAGGAAATAGCGAGTTCTTCAATATTTACTCCAGTGACTGCCATCATAGACAAGGGACAAGGGACAAGGGCTTGGGCACTTCTGGGAGTGACTTTGTAATCTGGCAGTGGAAGGCTATCTGTGTTTCACCACCACCATCCCCTTCATTCTCCAACAAAGGCTTATGCCATGCCTCTGGGATACAGTTACTATGAGTGATGCACGTGCATGTGCTCGTGTGAGTAAGTACACATGGGTAGGTGTATGCAGCAGGAGGGGGTAGGTTCAGGTGATGTTTAGGATGTTGATGGAATCCTAAGGGTTCCACACTTTGTGTGCAGGTGTGTATGCATGTATGTGTGCATGTGTGTGGAGGCCAGGGGACAAGCTTGGAGGCAGTACCTTTTTTTGTTTTGTTTTCAGTTTTTTTTATTTTTTATATTTTATTTTCACAATTTTTATTAACATTTTCCATATTTATAAAAAATATCCATGGTAATACCTCCCCCCCCCCGCACTTTCCCCTTTGAAGTTCCATTCTTCATCATACTACCGCCCCATCTCATTGTACTTACATATATACAATACCAACTTATTAAGTACCCTCCTCCCTTCCTTTGAGGAAGTACCTTTTTTGAGAGGAGGTCTCTCATTGGCTCAGAGCTCCTAAAGTGAGCTAGATGGGCTGACCAGGGATCATCTTGTCTCTGGCTAACGTGGGACCTGGGAAACCGAGCCTCGAACCGGGGTCCTTAGGCTTCACAGGCAAGCACTTAACTGCTAAGCCATCTCTCCAGCCCCATCTTGTCTCTACCTTCCAAGCAACGGGGTACTCACTCAACATGCAGCATTGTGCTTAGCTTTTTTTTTTCTTTTTTAACTAAGATGAACACTGACGGTTGAACTCAAGTCCTTGTGCTTATGTAGCAAGAACTTTGCCCATTGAGCAATCTCCCCAACCCAGAAAATGATTCCTTTTCCACCTTGCTAAATAGTGTGTGCCATGAAAGGACAAAAAAGAGGCAGAGATGGAAAGGGAGTAAACAAGAAAGCACTTAATGCCCCAACCGCCCCTACATGACGACAACCCATTAACAAGGAAAGAGAAAGGACAGCAGAAGCATGGTGACATTCAATAGCCGTTGCGCCTTCCAGGAGAAAGAGAGCCAGCTCTAATGTACCTCGCCTATTCCTCCAACACTAACATGGTTCACTTCTATAAGCGATTTCAGCAGCTGAGGCCACTGTGATCATAGTCAGAATACAATCACGTGCCACCACATTGAATTTGCTGAACTAAAAATGCAATGCACCCATCATGTTTGTGTAACAGAAGGATTAAATCAGCTATAAGATTCAAACCCAAAAAGGAAATCCCAAGCTTTTAAGGATATCCCTAGTAGAACGATAATGTGATGTCACAAAAAAAAAAAAATAAATAAGTTAGGAGGAAGAAATAATTCTTTCCCCTTTAAAAAATTTCATATAAAATGCATCAACTTAATGCAATGCATGTCAGCATTCTTACCCATACATGTGAATTTGTTTAGATAAAATGAAAAGCCTTTTAATCCAAATTGCACAATGACACTTCAACACTGATCTGTTCTAACTTAGTAACCAGAGTTAACAGACTGCCTAATTAACCAAGTCATTATTTGCCAAGATCCAAATATGGGATGAATTATGGGCCAAGGAGAAAATATGATGGACAAGAAAATTATTAATTCAGGGAAGCAATAAAAGCATGTGGAGTTCAAGTTCTTTGCTAAATCTCGCCATCTTTATTAAGCTTCAATTTTTATAGTATTAGTAACCCAAGAAAATAAAAAAAAATCTATTCAGAGCATATGGAAAAACATCTTAAAGTCAATTAGTTAAATGGACATATGACTAAATTAATCTTTAAGCCTTGACATCTGATGGGGTATAAAAGTCACTGATGCCCACTGATAATAATGAGAAGTAGCCAAGAAGGGTGCTACAGGGGCTAACTGCATACCCAGAGAGTCTGAGATTCTCTTCTGGCATGATGGTACAAGCCTGTCATTACAGCATTCCAGAGGTAGAAGTATAAGGATCCAGAGCTTGAGTTACATAGTGAGACTTTGTCTTAAAAAGAGAAAGAAAGGGCTGGAGAGATGGTTTAGCAGTTAAGCACTTGCCTGTGAAGCCTAAGGACCCCGGGTCGAGGCTCGATTCCCCAGGACCCACATTAGCTAGATGCACAAGGGGGCACACGCGTCTGGAGTTTGTTTGCAGTGGCTGGAGGCCCTGGCACGCCCATTCCCTCTGTCTACCTTTCGATTTCTGTATATATCTCTCTCTTAAATAAATAAACAAAAATAAAATATTAAAAAAAGAGAGAAAGAAAAGGGGTGGAGGGAGACAAAATCAAGGAAAGAAAATGGGGAAGAAGTTTATATTCCATACCAATCTGAACCCTTGGGAAGGTGTTACTTTTATTCTGAGGTATGAGAAAACAGAAACCTGGAGATTTCATTGCCCACATAATGTGGCGTAAGTAAGTAGCACCAGGCCCTTTCTGCAGTGGAAGGGATATTAAGCATTTGGTCATCTGACTTGCTAGCTTTACCCTCATTTACCTGTTAGAAGATTGAAGTAACTTAACTCACACCATGTGGCTTGCCCACAAAAACAATCTTTCATGATCAGCTTCTCATTTTCATCATTAGTGATTGTTGATATTATCTAAAAGACATGTGTATTATAACTAGGCTGAAATAGTACACCAACCAATTTTTCTTGGTAATTTATTGCAAATCTGGATATAAAATGTGGTTTTAATCCTAGCGAGACTGCTACTATGATATTCTCCCTTTGGCTCCTGGCTAGCTCCTATTCTTCTTCCCAGCCCCCAACAATCTCATTTCTTCTATGAAGTCTCCCAGTCTCCCAAAAACCTTCTCCTTGACCACATTTACACAACTCATCAAAATTTTCTCTTCTGACCCTACATTGGTATGCTGACATCAAATAACCTGCCTTGGGACACCAGTGGCAGATGGTAGGTGGCATGTGTTATCTGTGTGGGCAAACAGGTGACAAAGAGAAAGGCAGGCAGGAGTGAGAGCTGTGGTCATGAATCTTAACATGACCCACTTTCAAGGTAGGCAAGGCCACTGCAGATAGTCAAGTCCTGGGTAGATGATGTCATAGTAGAAGGCAGCCAGTTGATGGTGAGCTATATCATAGACATTGTAAATTCCTTCCACCACCCAACCCTATGCATTCACATACATTATATCTAATCTACATATAGTCCATCTCCCCAGTATTCTTCCCCATCCCCAAAATCCTCACCCTTGCATTTACTTCTTATTGCTCTGTGTCAATCACACACTATCTGTTGCTTCACAAATGTATATGAGAGCTTCCTCAGGCCAAGGAAAGCACCATACCTGCCCAAGAATGTACTTCAGTGACGGGCATGTACAACACACAAAGCCAAGCACAAAAACAGAAATATCTGACTTCTGTGACATTGCTAAGCTCTTAAGAAATGATTTGTTTCCTCTGGAGTTTCCTGAAAACAAATGCAGACATAGTTATCACACTGGGACCAGGAAATGCAGCCCATGAACGAATGAGACAGAACAGAGTATATAGCCAGGAGACTGAGAGCAAGACTTACAGGCACCATCTGAACCCTTGGTCCAAGATGCTCCTGAAGCTTGCTCTGCTATCTGGCTTTTCAAAAGCACGAGCCTGCTCAAACCCTTTGACAGAGGCTAGTTGGCTGCAAAGAGATCTGACTAATGTAGGCTCCGTAACTGAAGGCAGAGCTCCACGAAAAGTGGTCCACACTTTGAGTAACAAGGAGATATTACATTTCTTGTCTTTTTTTTTTATTTATTGTCTTGTTTATTTATGGTCCATTGAAACTTGTGTTATGCATATTAAAAACCACTATTTTACTAATACAGTACTTGGCACATGGCTTATGAATCTATAATTCTATTGCCCATGTAAGCACACGTTTGTAATCACTACCTTTAAATAGATGACATCTTTATGGTAATAAATAAAACACTATGTTTCCAAGAACTAAGGGGACATGCTGACACAGCTGGTGGGGAAAATGTCCCAGGTAGAGGACGGGAGCTCTAAGAAGGAGACCCTCTGGCTCTCCCCACTTTTTCACACAGGTGATTAAGTGGAACAAATCAATCGCTGGGTGGTCAGAGGCTAATGTGACATAAAATGAGGGCTACACATGGGAGGTTAATTACAATAACACACCAGAGCAAAATGACTCAGAAGATGGAGTGGAAATGACTTAATAGGTACCCACTACAGATGGAAGGGAATGCTTCTTCCTAATCATATTGGGATGTACTGTCCCACTCACAGCCCATGTAGTAGCAAATTCATATGCAAATAATGTTCTTGAAAAGTCTAGAAAGTTCCACACACGTGTACTTGCAGTCCCAGAGGGAAAGCTATGTTCAGCCTAAATCAAAAATACACCTCCAAATCAACACCCTGAGATGCAAGACCAACTAACCCAGTAGTTATGAACCAGGGACCAGTGGGGGAAGGGATTCAAATCTCAGCCCTTCCATTGTACTCCACTCTGCCTTGGTTTCCTCATCTGTAAAAAGGGACTTTTAGAATCCTAACTTCCTCAATATCAACTGCTGAGAACCATGTTTGGCACACAGCTAACTCTGAGTAAGGCAGTGATGACAGGACAGACTTCAGAAACGCAAGGGTTTCTTTAACTGTTGGGGGTCAGAATGCCTCAAGATTGGGATGTCTCTGAGTTTGGAAACCTGTGTCTGGCCATCTTCCAGGGAGTGACAACAAACATGGAGATGAACTGAAACATATCTTAGTATGAACAGAGAGGCCGTGGTGAACTCAACACGAAAACCAATCTGCTAACACTCCCAAGGCTCCGGGACTGTAGCACGAGAGAGGGCAAGAAGGTTGTAAGAACCACACGATAGGGAGAAATACCCTGAGGTACAGTGGCCCCCTCCCCCGCAATAAAACGGAAAAGAGGCCCTAATTACCCCACAATGAACACCAAGGACCCTACCAAGGGAGACCCTCAGGATAATGGAGACCAGGATGAGGTGATACAAGACTATAGCCCATGTAAATATAAAATTATATTTATAAATAAAAAAGAAAGAAAGCTCAGCATCTGGGCAGGTGGGATAACTCAGTTGGTGCAGTGCTTGCCTTATAAGCAGATCCTAACCTGAGTTTGATCCCCAAAGATCACATTCAAAAACAAAATGAAAAGACATAAAAAAAGACGGGCATGGTAGCACATACTTGTAATCCCAGCGCTGGGAAGCCAGCAATACACAGATCCCTGGAGCTCAGTGGACAGTTAGTCTAGCCTAACTGCTGAGGCCCAGGTCAAGGAGAGATCTTGTCTCTGCAAGAGGCGGGCAATGTTCCTGAGGTTGACACCTGAACCTGTTCTCTTGCCTCCAAATGCATGCACACCTATGCACACACATGCACACATGTACATAGGTGAACACACACACTAATGAAAACTCATCATTGGTCTCTCATTACTTTGTAAGGGGGAAGCAGAAAGAGTATGTGGTGAAAAGATGGAAGCCCACAATGTAACACCCACGCAGCTAAACCAACCCGACATAGCCAAGCATGACCTCTGTGAGGAGCAGTAATCCCAAGAAATCCCTGTGCTCAGGAAACAGGTCAAAAGTGGGCAAATGGGCTTTTGTCACCATGAATTAAAGACTAAGGCCAGAGAAGGGAAAGGATAAGGCATGGGTTCCCTGTACCAGAAGGCCCAAGACATAAGTCTGCTTTGAGGACTGGGTTTAACCCCAGTGACTCTTGGCCAGCATTGCCTTACACCTAGAGCTGAAGGTACCTAGCTAGATTGAGAGAGGTCAGCCAAGCTCCCAAACACTAAGGAAGAACTCCCCAAGGCCCCCAGGCCTTCCCACTGATACTCAGCCTTCTGGACTGTGGACAGGCAGTGAGGGGTGGGTCTCGACTGGCCAGTGCCCCATACAAACAGCGCTCAGGCACACCTATCTGTTTGTCTTCCACGAATTATTATTTTACACTCTGAAATGATATTTGGAGACAAGGGTGTTATATATTTTTAAAGATCTAAAAAGCTGGGTGTTAGCTACTCTGAGGAGTTTAACAAAAGTTTTTTTTTTTTTTCCTCATGTGTTTGCTAACACTGACTGATAGTCACTGGGATTCATAATTTTCTTTCCTTAAAAGGATGATAAAAACCAAATTGGATGCCTACACAACATTTTAATGATGTTCTGTTTTATAGGTTCAGAGAGGGTACTGTGATTGCTTAAATAGGCCCAGGTAATAATTCAAAACTCAGGTCAGTGACAGACTGAGATTTCATGCATTTCATCCTTTACCAACAGAAATGATCAGATAGAGAGAAGGATGAGCCATTCTGCATGTTTTGGCTAGGAGGCAACACATCCACAACGAACGACAACGTGTGGCAACCGCCGGCACACTGCAACAAGACGAGGAGACGTGGCCGACCCCAAAGCGGGTGGAAGCAACGAGGGGGGTCCTACTTGACTTCTCCCACTGATGCACATTTCAGTTTTATATCAACAAAGAAGCCGTGGCCAGTGCAGTGGCACATGCCTTTAATCCCAGCACACTGCAGGTTGAGGGAGGCATATCTATAAGTCTGAAGATAGCCTAGTGAGGTCCTTGTTAGCCTGGGCTTGAGTGGGACCCTGTCTCAAAAGGAACACACACACACACACACACACACACACACACACACACACAGAGAGAGAGAGAGAGAGAGAGAGAGAGAGAGAGAAGAGAGAGAGAGAAGGAGAAAAGAAGGAGGAGGAGATGACAATGACCAGACAGATAAGTATACATTTAACACATAAAACAGGACTTACAGAAATTTAAACTACCTTCTGCTGCCCGGCGGGGGACCAAACCAGTCCTCACTGACACTAAGAGAAATGGATCCCCAGTGATGAACTCCCTATTTCCACATGTCTGGGGAAGTAACCCAGGTTCCCAACATGAAGCCATGCCAGCATCTGATGTTTCTACGTTGTACCATCTGCTACAAGGTACAATAAACCATGGCCAGAAAGCCAACACATTGCCAAGAGACCATCCTCTACACACTCCATTTCTTACTTTGATGCTTTCAGTTCATTTTCAGTATGTGTATTTAGTGCATGAAATTTGAACATCTAAATAGGATCAGAAATCAAGTCTTTGCCTCTCTTGTCAACTTTAAGATGAAGAGTGCTAACAGAGAGTCATGGCGCACGCATATAATCCTAGTACTTTGCCTAGATCACCCCATTAACCCTGCTGATAACCATATGAGCAAGGGGATCTTACTGCTTCCCTCACTTAGAGAAAATGATGGAGAAAGAGAGAGAAGTTTGACCAAGGACCAAGAGCCAGCAATCAGCATTGAGAAACGAGCTTAGAAATTAACCCACCTTAATTAACCTGTACTGCTTACAATATGCTTTAGGCTTCTATGGCCGATGGCCGGTCTTCTGGGGAAGGTGACAGCTAACCCCTTCAGGATGGGATACACACAACCTCAGGGTCACGTATACTGTATGGTGGAAACTTCCCAGACAAAACCCAAGCCCAGGGCCCTGTTCCTACTTTACAGTGATGTATGACACTCTATTTCCCCTCCTACTCCCTCGCCCACATCAAACCTCCTAGGTACCATGAAAATACAGAAGTTCACAGGGAAATCCCCAAACACACTGACTCTAAAATACCAACCACGATTGCCTACGATGTGCTCGGTAGTCTTCTCCATGAGGAAGCCATGCAGAGTTACACAGACCTGGCCTCTGCTGTGACCTGGTAAACAGCTGTACTGATAAAGCATGAGGAAGGGACAAGGAAGAGGATGGCATCAAGACGGAGGAAGAGGACTGGGGAGATACACACAATACTGGAAACCACATAGCCAAGCCCTATGCAGGCAGCAGCTGTGTGGCAGCTCATGAGGCCACACTGGGCCTAGAGGCAGAAAGTACAACTAATATAGGGCAGACTCCTGGCAGGTTGTGATAGAAGGCAGCCCTGCCCCATCTATGGGTCCCCTCCACCACAGTGATGAGTTAGGAAAAGGATCCCTGCAAAGGACCAAGTGATTTGGGGATGCCCCATGGTACTCAAAAGTCCACAGATGGGCACAGCCGTGTGATTGCTGTTGCTCCCAATCATGGGGGCATATCACCTGCTGGGCCATCTGTGAGCATGGCTGGTCATCACCGCCTCATGCATAAGGCTGGCTTCCCAGGGTGACCACACCATCTTTGAGAGCCGTTCCCAGGAATCACGGAAGGCCAGAGCCTACACTGCATAGTGGGGCCCTATATTAGGAAGAAAGACTGAGGTAGAAGATAGGCAACGTGGCGTATCTGCCTGCTCAGGTACAACCCATCCACTATAGATTAGTATGGGCAATGTTTTGCATGTACAACCGTAAAATGTTCGCATAATAGCCCCATACCCACGTGTATATTTAAACACGTGGGCCCCAGCAGGTGGTGCTGTTTGAGAATCAAGTTGTGGAAGTTTTGGGAGGTGGAACCTCCTTCCTGGAGGAAGTGAGTGGGGGGGGGCAGGCCTTGAGGTTTTATAACCAGCTCCCATGGAAGAGTATTCGCTCCCTTCCCCGCCATCTGCACCTGTGACTATGGTTTCTCCACTGTGACGGGCTGTTTCTCCTTAATGTGAAAGTCTCTCCTAAGCTGTGTTTTGTCAGGTCACTGCAAAGGGGAAAGGAACTAAAACGCAAGGAGACACCAGAGGAGATATCATGGACCAGGGAAACCCATGTCTTCTCCCAGGTGAATAACTATGGATGACGCAGTGACTCCATGGCACACTCCTCCTGGAGAGCTGGTGTGGTGCTGGCCTCTGCTGAGGCCCAGGATCTGTACTGAGCTCCTGGCCAGCATCACCTTGCAGAGTTTCCACAGGGTGCCAGACTGAATGCTGGACTAAGTACTAAACTGAGTACCATAGGGGGTTATAGTACTGTCCCCACTTTCCACATGAGGCGGTGGAGCCCAGGAACATTAAGTGACTTACTAGCCACTAATGGTCGCTGAGTATAATGGTGGGATGTGTATGTAAGCCGATCTAACTCCAAGCTTTCAGTGCTGACCACGCTGAGTCCACAGCAGGTAGGGGAAGGCAGCAAGTCCCCTGCCCCCCATCTATACCCACACGGGCTTCTATTCATTATGTGAGTTGAGAATTTTCACAAAATAATGTAGTGGCCAGACTGTGGTGAGAAATTTGGACAGGGACAACTTGCTTATCATCCCAAGGTGAGCAAGTGTTGAATAGAGGAAGGAAAAGTGGAGCTTGATGTGGATGTGGGGGAGAACTTTGTGTGTCTTTGGCTCTATACATAAGAACAGAGGGCAGGGCAGGGGCCTCAGATCATCCCTTGCACTTGCTGGGAGAACACCACTGGGTGTGAACTGGCCATGTCACTAGGACTTCATACTGACCCTGTCCTAGCCAAAAGCTAAGGGCAACAGATGTGGAAACCCGTTTGCATATTCAGGACCTTGAATTTTGGCTTATGTATCTCTGGAGAAAAAAAAAAAAAAAGGATGTCTCGGATTTGGCATGACACTTCAGTGAGAAATATTACTGGCCAAAATGTTTGCTCAGATGTGCTGCTTCTACTAAGATGGAAGTGCAATGGAATCTTTGCGTGTAAAATCCACCCAAGAGGCAGGTTGACAGAAAATCCATTTCATGGTTCCTCTAAGTGACCACAGCTGTGGTTCGGTAGCCATTCACATTTCCTTCCCTGGTGCTGCACCCCAGCGTTTACTGGGGTATCAAACTGCTTCTGATGAAGGCTGCACGGCCCAGGATTCCTTATGGTTAGAGGTGAAGAGCTCATGAGCAAAAGCCAAAAGTGAAGCTTCTGTGGAAGCTCTAGAAAATGTCCTGCCTCTGCTGGAAGGGCTATTCTTTTAGTCTCTGACACCACCATCTTTTCCTGTGAGGATGCAGAGGTGATGGCCGGAGACCCAGCAGCCACAATGTAAATGCCAGAAAACCACTTTCACAGAGCAGAAGGACGGAAAACACCAACTCTTCTCTCCAGATGTTTTACAAGACAGTGAGCATGCAAGCAACTTCTTACACTTACATGTAGTTACAGCTGTTACTAAAAACAATGATATCAAATGATAGGAGGATATGAAAACATCTCTTCATATTTCATTGCAGTTTATTCTTACTCTTTTTTTTGGTGAGGAGGAAAAATACTCAGAAAATTCATGATTTGGGATTCTGATTACCTCTATTCCCAAAAGCTGTTTGTTTAAGTATGACTTTCCTTCTTAATTAGTCCTGCTCCTCCAAGAAGCATATTTGCTGAGCCTGCCTATATGTTTTGACATGCAAGACTTGTGAAATTCAAACATACTGTAGACATCCAAAGAATTATTATTTATTAAGGCCTATATTAAAGGTAGAAGATCTTAGAGCCCTCTCAGATTTTGATGATTAAAGGAAATTTAATCGTTCTTCATTGGCATTTGATCTGTAGCCTGCCATAATCTCCCTGTATATCCCTTCATCCATATTTGATACTAAGAGACATTTCGACGGCATGTCCATCAAGTGTGATGCAGAAGGAATAGGCAGACAAACCACATTACGCCCAACACAAAGAGCTTGCCTCCACTCTCCTTTGGCTCTTGAAAACCAAGGTGGCTGAGTGAGCCAGGAAGATGGAGAATATTCTCCCTACATGGAAGGAAGGAGTTTCCAATTGTTCCAAGCTCCTCTGGACACAATCCATCTTGACTTACCCTGCAGCTCCCTCCTGCCAGGTAGAAAGGGAAGGCAGCTCAAAATGCCTGTTTCTTGCTGCAGATAAATGCTCAGCTCAAGTTCACCAGGATTGGTACCCAGTGAGGTGGAAGAGAGAAAAGCGACATTCCCACCGCGAGGCATCAGAGGATAGGGACAGGGGACACAAACTCAAGCCTACAGGTCAGACACAGGCCACTGAGTATTTCAGTAAACAACACTTCAGGGGGACATAGTAACCTTCAATTGTATGTGAACTATTCATGGCTAATTCTGTGTCCCAATGGCCAAACTGTAACACAGACTAGGCACTGAGGGTGACCAGTTACTCCCTGGTCTATTACAAAGAAACTATGCCATCTCTTGCATTAGGTCACCTTCCTGCAACCATAGTCCAAATGAAAGGCCTTAGGCAGTGGTCATGGAGGGTGACAGCATACGTGTGCCTGCCAACCTTGGGATTCATAGCTGACCCCGGGGCAAGAAGAGCACAGGTCTCTGTGGATTTCTCTTCTTGACCATGACTCCCACAAAGAGGAAGCACATCAGCAGCAGTGTTTGCCACTCACTTACCCTGAGCTTTTAGTGTGTCTCACAGCCATAAAAAGCCTGGGGTCACTGGCAGGGGGCGTGCATAATGCCACAGGACTGGAACACACAGAGAGACCCTGGAATGAAAAGAAGAGAATTAGGGCCCTTGCCAAAGCAATCAGAGCAACTCTTGTCCTTTCCTGCCTAGAACCAGCATTCAATTCAGCTTGCAGTCCAACTTCAGTACTAAAGTACCGGAAGGATGAAAAATGTTATATAGCTGAGTTTGTTTGTGTCTCCACATGTGTGTGTGCTTGTGGGCATGCTGGTGTACACACATGGCAGGCAAAAGCTGATGTTAGAGAACCCCTCAGTCATTCTGCACTTGATTCTTGAGACAAGAGCTCATGGACTTGGCTAGACTAGGTGGCCAGCAAGCCTAATGGATCCTGCTGTCTCTGTCTCCATGACCACCGATGTTACAGGTGTGCACTACCATACCTGTCATTTATGTGGGTGCTGGGGATCTGAACTTACAACTTCATGATTGTGGAGCCAGCCTTTTATCTGCTGAGCTTACCTTCCCAGACCCCAAATGTGGTGACATTCTCTTGGGAAGTGTGGTTCTCTTAGAACACATTCTTGGAACTGTGATACTGAGAAGCAGGTCAAGAAGACCGGCATCTCAGACTATGAGTGTGTTCTGGGTTTCTGCTGTTAGGCTCTCTTACAGAAGCCAGCAGAAGCTCTGGGCAGAAACAGCACAGACATAGACACACCCCCAGAGGGCAGATGAGCACACACAGCCAGACACACAACCATGTCTACAAGTGTGTCACTGTTTTCAGAAGCATTCTGAATGTACATAGAGGCTGTGACACACCCTGTCCTGGAGAGGACATGTGCATGTGCTGAGGCCACAGGCTCTTGCAGCCTGGTTGTTTTATTGGTATAATATTTACCAAACAGGGTTCCAAATAAGCTAAGTCTACTGACAGATCACTGTACTCAAAGACAAGAATATTCAAAAAATGTTGAGGAACAGTTGCCAACAGGAGTCCCTATGCAACCTGAAGACGGTCACCTGCCTGCAAGGCAGAAGCGTCATCAGAAAGGACTTATAAACTAGCATGAACACTCGGGGAAGGTTGGGAGACATGTGTACAGGCATTATGCTTGCTCCACAGTTCAATTCTGCGGCATTCGGTGAACAGACCTATTTGCTAGTCTCATCAAACTGAGAAGTTGACATTGAAAAGTAGAGGTATGAAGCTTCACGATTTGAATAGTTGTGCATCCCTAGAAGCCATGCGGCTCACCTGCCATGCAGAACTCTATGCAGAGTGCTGAGACAGCACTGCAGAGGGTGAGTCCTCTGCTCCGAGAGACAGATTGAGAGAGAGAGAGAGAGAGTGGGTCACATGAGACACTTCACGGTGTAGATCCCAGGCAATGGTTATCTATGGCACATGAGATGTTTGCAGACCCACTGAGGCATAAAAATCCTCATTCTTGGCCTGAGGAGATAGCTTAGCTGGCAAAGTGCTTACCTCAAAAGCATGCAGACCTGAGTTTGGTTCCCTAGTGTTAACACAAAATACCAGGTGTGATGGCAGGTGCTTGGGATCCCGGCACTAGAGAAGTGGAGGCAGAAAGATACCAAAGGCTTTCTGGCCAGTCAGTCTAGCCAACTTGGAGAGCTCCAGGCCAATAAGAGGCCTTATATCAGAGAAGGTGGCTGGTGTTCCCAACAAAGGTCACCCAAGGCTATCCTCTGGTCTCCACACACATGTGCATGCATGTGCGCATGCACACACACACACACACACACACACACAGGAATCTTCATCCTTCCGAGATAACATGTGGCCATTATTCCTCTCAAAGAAGGCCATATGAAAGAACAAGAATGTATCAAAACATACTTTTTACAGGAATTTCACTGGCATAAGCAGTGATGACTCAGACTTAATGGATAAGCTCACTAATGAACAACTTCCACCATGAGGGCCACTGTCACCAATGCATCAGAGTAACAAGATAACAAACTTCGTTAGGCTGCCCCCAATGGAAGCTCACTTGCTGGCTCTGAGAACATGCACTGCCGAACTCTTGCTCCAAGACCCCAAGAGTCTGTACCTCTTAAAACAATGATCAGTTTTGCACACCTCAAGGGAAAGCCGGTCAGACTCTCACCAGAGCAGAGCAATCAGAAAACTTTGGGACCCTTTATTGTCTACTTGTAAAATGTTATAAGCCTGTAAACTAGTGAATTTATGAGCCACGCTAATAATTTGTTCACACTTGATCAAGGGGCTTCGCAAACATGAAACCCCTGATGTGGGAGGATAATTTGCAGGTCTGGCTACTCAGCTGAAGGGACACTAACTAATTTGACACAGTATCATGACATTGATGGCATGGCACACTAATGACCAGGCTCCGAGATGTGGCTGTCAGCCTGTCGTTCCAGTGAAAATCTGGCTTTTTTTCACTGTGGTTAGGATTTGCTGCTGAACTCATTATTCAGACAGCGACATTAATGAGAACCCACACGTTTATTTTCAACGTACTAACCAGCGCTTAGCTTTCCATTTGTCTGATATGGTCAGTGATTAAAATGTGTTTCATGAATAATAAATTTGAGCTCTACAGTAACAAAGAAAAACCAGAGAAAACCAAGGGAAAGTTGACTGGAAAACAAACCTAGCCACCTCATGTTCAGGTTTTTATGTCACCCAGGATGGTGACAGGTGGGAGGAAAAGTAAAGCAATAAGACCAAGAAAAGGGCATGGAATACTTTAATCACCTACACCCATGGACAAGCTTGGTGTTTTGGTCATGACCATTGGAAACACAATGTGGTCAGGAGCAATTTCATGAACTTTGTATGGGATATCAAGCAATGTACTTGGGTTTTGAGTTGATATACAGGAGGAAGGATTCACTATAACAGTTCCATAAATACCACTATATTTGTCAAACATCTACCTCTCATGATTCTCTGCCCCTGCGCTGGACTTCTTCCTCCCTCCACAAAGCTCCCTATCTGCTCTCATGGGAGAGGTAACAAGAGATATTCACTTGACTCTGGCTTATTTCACTTAACATGATGCCTCCATCTCCTTTCATGTTCATGAAAATGATATAACTTCAATTCTCTTGCGCTTGAATAAAGCTCCATTGTGTACTTATTCCTCATTTTCTTTATCCACTCATCTGTTGATGGGCCTCTAGGCTGATTCTACATTTTGGCAACTGTGAGGAGGACTGCAATAAACATGGGTAGGGGGCTGGAGAGATGGCTTAGTGGTTAAGGATCCTGGCTGTGAAGCCTAAGAACCTAGATTCAATTCCCTAGCACCCTTGTAAGCCAGATGCACATGGTGGCACATGCATCTGGAGTTCATTTGCAGTGGCTAGAGGCCCTAGCACACTACCCTCCCTCCCTCTCTTCCTCTCTACTTGTCTCTCTCTCTCTCTCTCTCACTCAAATAAGTAAAAAGAAAAAAAATTTAAACATGGATGTATAAGTATCTCTGGTGTGTTGAAGAAAAACCCTTGGAGTATATACCCAAGAATGGTATAGCTGGCTCATATGGTAGTTCTATTTTTGATTTTTCAGGAAACTTCTACACTGATTTCCAGAGTAGCTGCATCAGTGTCCATTCCTACCTGCAGTTCCTCTTCCCTGCACCCTTGCCAGGGTTTGTTGACATTGGTTTTCTTGGGGACAGTTACTTGATGATTCTGAGAACAGATGTTTATTTTATCCATGTGATGACCCTAAGGTTTGTTTTCACATGCTTCCTCAACCTTACCCAAACTTAGTCTTGGATTAAGATGGCTTAAATATTTTTTTAAAAAATGATTATGAAATTGAGGAATTTTTTAAGAATCCTTTTTTTTGCATCACTTATATGAGTACTACTGAACTTTATAAAAAATTTCTATCTTTTATTTTAGTATGATAAGTTTCATCAGTTATTTTACGATCATTACAATCTGAAAATGTTCATATAATCATCTCTTCAAATGAATTAAGCTTTTTTGTTTGTTTGTTTGTTTGTTTGTTTTTTCAAGGTAAGGTCTCACTCTAGCCCAGTCTGACCTGGAATTCACTATGTAGTCTCAGGGTAGCCTCAAACACATGGTGATTCACCTACCTCTGCCACCCAAGTGCTGGGATTAAAGGCATGTGCCACTACACCTGGCTTGAATTAGTTTTTGGATTAGTTTTTTAAAAGGTAATCCACATGTAATAGAGATACGGAAACACTGACAATGTTCCCAACATGGTTGTAGAATGTACAATTCAAATTAAACAGGTAATATACTACACATTCTATCTGCCACTCTGGATAAAGAATTCTATCCAGGGCTGGGAAGATGGCTCAGTCGGTAAAGTGCTGGCCTTGCACCCATGGCAACCTGAGTTCAGTCCACAGAAGCTATTCAGAAGCAGCAGCGGTAGCAGCACACGTACTGGTCACACCAGCTCTAAGCAGAAGATAAGCAGATCACTGGGGCTCATGGCCCAGCAGATAGAGTCTACTTAGCAAGCTTCAGGCCAATGAGACACCACGTCTCAAAAAAAGAAAAAAAAAAAAGTGGATGGCACCTGAGGATCCATACTCAATGTTTTCCTCTGGCCTCTACATGCAAATACGTGCATGCGCACCTACATGAATACACGCATATATGTGAACGAGCACACAAAATTCTACTCAATACTGCATATGGCTTCAATTTTTATAAAATTGTAAAATAAATATGGGTTCATGCAGATCACTTTGGGAATGAAAATGTCACTGTATGCAACATTTCCCAAGCATGTATTTCTGAACTTACTGTCTTGAGATAGATCTGTAATTTTAGAATGCCAAAATGTCTAACTGGTACACAACATGTGGAAATCAGATTTAGACTGTGGACTAATTTTTAAATATATCTGAACAAGACCCCAGATCCATTGTCACAAGCAGCCTGACTGTCTCCGACTGCTGCTATTTCCATAGGTACCTGTGGCAGACAGTTCTCTCAGTGGCAGCAGTATCTCTTTGATGTTCATTTGTGGGAAACACTATCTCCCCATCTAAATCCAGGAAAATGTCTACTCTGTGACCGTGACTGGCTAGATGTTCACTAAATCCATGTTTCCCCCTTTCCTGCTTAATCTGGGTTGCATCTGCTGACATCCTTGTAGCTATGAGTCCTTGTGACCAAGTCTTGGCCAAACAGATGAAGGAGATGATGGGCCACTCTCACTCCAACTATAACTGTTCTTTGTATCCCCAACACCCTAGCTTTCCCTAGGAGGGAGGATCCAAATACCCACCAGGACCCCGTAATTCCTATAGAGTAAAACCATGGATGCCATGCACCAAGGACCCTGAAATACCACACAGAGCCACCCCTCTGCTCCTCAACCTGTGCCAACCTGAAGTGCCTGGAAACAAATCCTGCACTGGGTTGAGAGGCTCCCATTCAAGGATATTTGTTATTGCTGCAAGTAGGTCTCTCTCCCTCTTCTTTTTTGTATTTTTAAATTCTTTTATTTTAGATGTTGAAGATTGAGCTCAGGATCTCACACAAACTAGACAAGTGCTATACCACCAGCTTTAGTTATTTAGGTATTTACTTATTTGTGTACATATTTATGCATGTACATGCATGTGTTATGCATTGCAATGCACTACTTCCTCTTTTCCTTTTCTTTCCGCTCCTATCCTGTCTTCCCTCCGCCTTACTCCCTGTCTCACTGGTGAGAGCTGGACCCAGGAACTTGCACTTACTACCCATGTACTCAGCACTGAACTACACCCTGGTTCTGTGTCTATTATACCCAGACCTGTGAAATGGCCTCCTCTTCAGACTCTGGGCAATCCTGCTGTAAGCTACACTGCAAACTGGACAACCTTTACAGATACTTTACAATTGGGGTTCGTGGCTCCTCTAAGCCAAACTAAGAGAAGATACAGGAGCTAGAACCATCAGATAGCATACTTTTAAAGTGTATCCAACATGCCTTGCCTTACCTAATCTTCACATAACCCAAGGATGAACCCAAAATTCCACTGTGTGGATAAGAATACTGAGCGTTAGCGACATCTTTCTAGTAAAAGAAGTACTGGCTTATTTGTATACAAACTTTAGAATGGCACACAGTTCCAAATAAGACATTTCAGTTATGGCTTACAACAATTTCCTATGCTATTTTTCCAATGCAATACAATGTTTCCAACAAAATGGGACAAGAAGTATTCAGCTGTAACACAATTAGAACACCAGGAGCTCCTTTTTGAAAAGCCAGCAATAGAGGGAATAGTTTCAGATCTTCTTGGCCATTAAAATTTAGATAGATAGATAGATAGATAGATAGATAGATAGATAGATAGATAGATAGATATAGATAGATATAGATATATCTATATACACATATATACACAAATATGAAATATATATAATACACTTATATAACATAAACTTTAGTCATATTTTAAGAATAGGATTGGTAGCCAGGCATGGTGGTTCACTCCTTTAATCCTAGCACTTGGAAAGCAGAGTTAGGAAGACTGCCATGAGTTCAAGGCCACCTTGAGACTAGCAAGTGAATTCCTGGTTCCCAGCCTGTGCTAGAGTGAGACCCTGCCTTGAAATCTCCCCCCACCTCCAAAAAAAAAAAAAAAAACAAGAATAGGATTCATGACTGAGGATATAGTCTAATGGTAGAATGTTTGAATGCTTGCCTAAGGCCCTGGGTGGAATCTCTAGTACTACCCCAAAATAAATAAATATAGGAGAAGGAAGACGAGAGAAGGAGGAAGATGAGGATTGGCTAACATTTTTCTGTGAAAGAAAGCACAGTGAGTAGTCTATAGTGATTTGCATCCCTAAGTTCTCCATCACAAATGCTCAACTCTGCCATTATAGACAGACAAGAACCGCATGCAATCCAAAGCAAATGGGTGCAGCTAGATTCCAATGAAAGTTTATTTACATAAAAAAAATGAGGGTCAGATTTGGTCCAAGGACTATAACTTGTTAGCTTCTATCTTATAAGTATCTAGGATATTTACATATTCACCCATAACACATGATAAGTTTTCCTCTAAAATAATAGGAAATAGGCTCCTGTTAGCATTTCACTAGGATAACTGATTGCAGAAATAAATCCTCAGTGTTAAGAGGGAGTAGCTTCCATGTGACAATGGTTGGAGATATGCCAGGTACAGGGCTCGGCTTCCAGCAAAGACATGAACCATTGCTGGGTTCCCCCACCATCCACTTCCCCAAAGGCTCTTGAGCCCACACATACCAGAAGCTGGAATCTGAGCCTTTAGCTTTTTTTTTTTTTTTTTTTTGCCAGTATTGAAAAGCGCTTGTGTTGAGGCAGGGAGCTAACTCAAAGCCTTAAAGTCATCTTATGTGAAGAACCTCTTAAAAAAAAAAGCACACTAAATAATACAAAAGCTTTGAAATGGTACCAGAAGAGTGAATGCTGGGAAGTCAAAGTGAGATTCTCCAAAACTCTCAGAGTCAGGAATGAAGTATCTCTATGCTGGAACCAAATAGTGTTCATGGCTTTGGAGGGTAGGCTTTGTTAATGAACTTCAGAGTGGGAGCTCTGTGTCCAGTAACTGAGTACACCAAAACATGTCAGGTGTGCTCCTTATTATTATTACCTCTGGAACATGGAGCTATTCTAACAAGGAACTGGTTCCCTGTATGTTTGTGTGCACATATGTACATATGAGGAATGCATGCATATGCTGTATTGGACAGTACAGTTCAGGAATCAACCCAGATAGAAATGTGTTTTTTTTTTTTTCAAAGAATCTGTATCCCACTAATGTTTTATTAGACCAACTAACAGTACAAGACGGTATGATACATGAAAGAAAAAATGTTTTATGAATCTATTTACTTAAAATGTCCATCAACACAGACCATAATCAAGTAAGTCACAGTCCAGCCGGACAAAGGAGTAATTTGTAGTAATTAAGAATGACACTGGAAACGGACAGGGGTAGGTGACCTCACGTAAGAACGACAGAAAACTTTAATATGCAATAATTCTGAACCACATAAAAATATGCAGCAATGAAGAATTAAAGAAAGTTTCTTTTGTTAGCCATGGACTAATGGAATAAGATACCATTTCTTCTTTTGTATTTTTGGCTTTCTAGATTTCCACAAAGTAACTTTCAAGGTACTATGCATTTTGAGAGAGATGTGTGAAAAGATTCAGTTATGAATGGCTTTTGATGGCCTTTTCTACAGACTGGAAGTGTCCTGAGGGCAGACATTTCTGTCACTTCTCATGCCCCAGTGTTCATACCACCTTATGCACTCAGATGTTTTGATGCAGCAACACAGTCCACCTCACTTTGTGAAAGACCTCTCAGTGAGATGACATAAAGAAATTAAACCTTTATACTTCAGGTCCTTAAAGGACAGTAGACAAACTTGTTGAAAGAAGTTGATTGCTTGGGGATTATAGCTGCAAAGTAATTACTTGATATGAAATGATACTTTATTCTCTTTCCTTTTTCAACAATGGCACATAATCAGTTGTATTTTAACAACCTCAAACTCTGAGTCATTTGCTCATTCAAAACAAAACACATCTTGATCATGAAACTTGGCATTTCATAAATATTTGCTCCAAATATATCTCCTGCTTTGAAGTTGGGATGGCAAACTCCTGATTGACAGATAGGCAACCTGTGTGCAGAAGGAGCGAGGAGACCTCTGGTTTCAGCTCGAAGAAGATGCCTTCCTACCTACCCACTATCTCCTTGTAGTCTCTTTCCCAACAGTCAGAAATACAATATGATCCTGATATGTCATCTCCTCTCTCTCACACAGCATTCTTGATGGCTTCAGCATAGTCTTAGGACAAAGACCCAAAGTCCAGCATGGCCCAGCCCTTACAGACATTCCTGGCCTCTAGCTTAGCTACATCTCTCTCCTGCCTATGCCAAATGTCTCACTGACTCTCTTTCCTGGGATGAAAAGATGAAAGGGAAGACTAGAGACCAGGTCAAGATTTCAGCTTCTAGCATGAGTCCCATCACGGTCAGTCAAACAGTGGGGACAACAGCCCCATCATCCCCAAGTGCTGGGATTAAAGGCAGGCCTTGAGCACCCTGAACAAGTGTTCTATCCCTAAGCTAGAGTCAGACCTCTTTTGACTTTCTTTTTTAAAAATCCTGAAACAGGGTCTCAGTTGCTCAAGATGAACTTAAATTTGTGATCTTCCTGCTTTAGCCTACAACGTATTTCTTAAAAAAAAAAAAATAGAAACAATAAAAGGAGAAATCAAAGGACAAGAGGGCTAGGGCAATGGCTCTGTGAAAAAGTACCCGCCATTCAAGCCAGAATACACCCCATTTAAAAGCTGGAAATCATGGTGGGGCTTCTGTAATACCAACATGGTAGCAAGATGGGAAGTGGAGACCGAATTTTCTAGAAGCTTGTGATAAGCAGAGTACAGTGAGAATCCAGAGCAAGAAACCCTGCCTCAGAAGAAGATGGGCTTTAATGGGATGTAAATGAAGGACGTTTTCCTTATGACATAGGAAAGTGAGTACCACCACAGGCTGCTATCCCCCCCCCGCCACCCTCAGTAGTCAAGGCTATGAACATGACAAAGAGAAACCCTCAGGAGCTAAATCTCACTGGCTCTGAGAGTGGGACCACCACATGACAACACACTCCATTTCATCTCTTCTTCCTAGGTACACACAGGAGGTTGTGATGCTTATTTACCCTGACATATATGTTAGGACCACAATGCCTTGTCAAAGGGATGTGAGCAGACCCAAAGCCCACCACTGCCAAGCCTGCCAAGAAAATGACTGGACTCCCTGTTCCTCTTTCCCAGTGACCCCACAATGCACATGGCTCATGTAACACAGAAATTAGTCAACAGACAAGCATTGACACCAAGAGATCATAATGACAAAACCTACAGGCTGCTCATCACAGCTACTAGCCCCACTGACTTGGATGTGTCACAGCTCATCAAAACCCACCTGGGGATCCACACAAAACATGCACACATTTCTGGCTTTGTCCCCATGGAGCCTGTCTTGGACCTATGGGAACATCCTCACATTCCATGTGCCCTCCTTTCAGGAAAGGCTACCACCATGTTTTCCATGGACCCACAGTGGCAAAATGAAATGACTGGCATGCTTATCGTGTGACAAAACTATGTCTGAAATAGAATCTAGCTTAAATTTGAGACATGTAAAAAGGTCTCAGCCCTCACAAAGCCAGACCTGTCAGGAAACACCAACAAAACTGCCAGGAAATGACTTACACTGGAAGTCAGAAAAAGTCTTGCACCAGAAATAACCTGCAAAGCGTGAAAGGCGCATAGGAGCTAGGTCTGAGGAGGTGGCTCAAGGGCTAACAGCACTTGCTCTATCAACCTGCCGACTGGAGTTCAGATCTCCAGCACCATGTAAAGGCAGACATGCGGTGACACATGCATCTGTCATACCAGCATACCTACAAGACTGGCAATAGATTTGGGAAAAGCAAGCCTGGCTTAACTAGCAGCAGACAAGAGAGACCCAGCCTCAAACAAGGTGGAAGGAGAAAACCAATGCTCCAAGGTTGTCCTTGGATCTCTACACATGCCCCACGGTGTGTGAAATGCCATGCACAACCCCCCACACACACACACATACACACAATATTTTTTTTTATAAAGATGAGCGGAAGTTAGGTGGGTAGACAGGACTGGATGAAGGGCAGGGAACACGTGGGGTTCTTCAATGCACTGCTAGTGAAACCAGCTACGTGCACACATCAGTAGTGAATCTTAATCTTCTACCATCTACAGTGACTGTAAAAATATAACATGGCAGTATCAGGACCTTAAAAGCCCAAATAAGGCAAATACATGGAATAATCAGTAAATAAGAGAATGCCATTGCACTCTGCTAAGTGTTTCAATGGTCCCAATTCTACTATTCAAAGAGAGAAGGCAGTGAGCGATTCACACTAAAATTACTTTTCTAAATTACTTAGGAAAATAATAGTGAGGAAAACAGAGCAGCTTGCCTTATAGGCTACCACACTTTCTCTTCTTTAAAACCTACAATGATTCCTCTATAAATACCATTATCCTCCAACAAAGCAAAGGTAATTCTGTTCATTCTTTTGCTCCACAAAGCCTAGAATGTAGTGACAAGACCCAGGGGACAGTAGATGCTGGGTCCCCACGGACCTACAGCCAGCCCTTCCAGAGACTCACTCCTCTCAGGCACTGGGGAGTTTGGAGAGTACTCACATCGCAGGCCCAGAAGGCCATGAGGTGCTTTAACTCCCTCACACTCCTCAGGACCATCTAGAGGCGCCTTCATGTAGGGTTCTGGTACTATTGCAGTTTCTGCCTTGCTAAGGTTGCAGTGAGGTGATCAGTTTCTAACCCCTGGTGTGGAAATCGGTGAGTCGCACTCCAGAACCACGCTTGGGGGCAGGAGGGAAGGGGTTCCCTTGTGTCCCACCCTGCTGAGAACAGAGGCTTCTTCAAGCAGGATCAGAGGAGCAGCATCAGTTCTGACATCTTCCAGGCTTCTTCCCAGCAGCTCAGGATACCAGGGTCTGATCTCTCTCCCCACAATGCCCCCTCCAGGAAAATATAAGAAACTGCAGGACAGTCCCCTGAAGTAGGACCTGGAGTTAATTCAAGACCTGACTCAGAAGTCCCTGAGGCCAGCCACTGTGCAACCACCTGACAAAAAACCTTAGCCCTTGGCCATGACACACGGAACTGGGCGAACATCCCGCCCCCCTCTCCAGGACTCCTTCCTCATCCCTGTCCTCTGTACAGACATGTGCACCTTTCTGCTTCCTTCCAGTTCTGCAGCTCAGTTCTCCCCATTCCCACTGCCTGGAAGGGACTTATTTCCTCATTCACCCAGACTCTTTGTCCACAGAGATCATTCCTAACTGCACATCTGAAGTCAAATAGTAATTTTTCACGTATGGTGATGCACACCTTTAATCCCAGCACTTGGAAGGTTGAGCTGTAAGGATTGCCATGAGTTTGAGGTCAACCTAGGTTACAATGTAAGTTTCAGGTCAGCCTAGACTAGAATGAGACCGTGCCTCAAAACAAGTTATATTTTCTAACAGGTCTTCTCTTTTTTTCAGGAGGGTGGGATTTTTTTAGATTTATTTATTTAATTGAGACAGAAAGTGAGAGAGGGAGAATGGGCACAACAGGGCTTCCAGCCACTGCAAACGAACTCCAGATACATGTACCACCATGTGCATCTGGCTTACGTGGGACCTGCAGAATCAAACATAGGTCCTTAGGCTTCTCAGGCATGTGCCTTAAGCACTAAGCAATCTCTCCAACCCCCAACAGGCCTTCTCTAACCACCCTAAAGTGTAGTCTCCAAGATATGTTCTTTTTAATTTTTTTATATTATGTATTTATTTGATTGTAAAGAGGAAGAAAAAAAGAGAGAGAGAGGATATGGGCATGCCAGGACCTCTAGCCACTACAAACTCCAGATGCATGCACCACTTTGCATATCTGGTTGTGCATGGGTACTAGGGAATAGAACTTGTGTCTTTAGGTTTTGCAGGCAAGTGCCTTAACCACTGAGCCATCTCTTCACCCCTAAGATAGGTTCTTTTTGTCTCTGTGTGTACATTGTATAGATGTGTGGGTATACATGCGGGTGTGTGTTTAGGTGTATGGTTATGTGAAGGCAAGAGGTATCCTGAGCTCCTGGGACGAGGGGTTATGCACATTGGTTTTAAGTTAGAAGCTCTCACAGGGCTGGAGCTGGCCAGGTAGACTACACTGTTGGCCAGTGATCCTCAATAATTCGCTTCTTTTCTTAGTGCTGGGATTATAAGAACACACCAACACACACACACACACACATTCTAAGGATCAAGTTCAGGTTCTAAAGTGCATTTTAATGACTGGGTCACCTTTCCAGCACCCAAGAAACATTCTTTACACTGTCCTTCATGAATTTTCACTCAGGTAAACATCTTTTTTCTTCACGGACTTGCTTTCCTCTTCCTCCCTCTACTAGAAGACAAACTCTAGGGCAGCATGACTGGGTCTGCCGCTTCCTAGCTGGGTGCCCTCCTGCTGCTGGATACAGTAGCACAATGACTGCCACACAGCAGGCACTCAATAGATACTTGCTGAATCAATGAGTCACTAGTCTAATTACCCACTGCTATCCTTCAGCTAAGTAAAGAGGGAAAACTCAATCACTTGAAGCTCTAATATAACAAATGACAAATTCAAGAGTGATTTTCAATGGCATGTAATGAGACTGAAATTGCAGAAAGGGCATAAACAGGCTGGGGTTTGGAACATCAGAAACGGAAGGGGGTTGAAGGCTACGTGATTCTCCCTTGCTCATTTACGAGCACCCATTTTGGCCTCTGCAAGCCATCTCATAGGATGTCTGTCAAATGGTGTTCTTAACCCCATACGTCTCCAACTTCCTTCAACGTCATCCACTCACGTTGCCAGGTGCAAGAAGAAAAGTTGCTACCAGGGTTCTTTACAAGCTAAGCCTCTCGATCCTGGCTGGCTCTGAAAAACCACTTGTAAGTGTTCTTTGTTAAACCACAGTTTGTAATTTTGTCACAGGTGTTTGGCTGAAAGGAGGACAAAGCCTTTTAAGCCAGTACGCCCATATTATGTCTCTGTGTATCTTCAGTGCCACACCTATGAGCTGACAAAGTCTTTTCTGTCTGGGCATTGCAGCCAGGATAGTTAATGCTGGGTGTTTTTTTTTTTTTCTTTTGCTAAGGGAACCATAGATGCTCCAAAATGTTCACGCCTAAGGAAAATGTTCAAGTAGAATTTTAACACGACCTGTCATGAAAGCTGACACCAAGTGCAATGGAGAGGAAATGGGATGACAGGAGTTGTACCTGGCAGTTCAACAGAACATAGGATAAATACTCTTTCTTTGTAAGGCAGCCAAAGCACTGGTTAGAAGTTCAAACGAGGAAGAAGAAGTGAATGAATATTCAAAGTGTGCGCCACCAAATGACTTTTCTATAATTGCAACAAAATACATTAAAATGAGCTACATCTCACAAAAGCAGCACGGAGAGGTGAACATAGAGCCAAATTGGGGTTGGACACTGATTTGCTTCTTCTCTAGCCCTGAAAAAGTCATGCATCTTCTCTGAACCATGCCACAAGAAGACAGGGGAATGGAATCCATTATCTCAAAAGTTCTTTCCACGGGCTGGAGTGACAGCTCTGTTAGTGATGTGCTGGTCACTCAAGCATAAGGACCTGAGTTCAGATCACCAACATCCATGGAAGCCCCAGGTACAGCATCATGTGCCTATAATCCCAGTGCCCAGAGAGGCAGAGGAAGGCACATCCCTGTGGTGAGCTGGCTAGCTAGACCTGATAAGCTTGGGACTCTGTGGGAGACACTGTCTTCATGAGTAAACTAGACATGCTGGACATCAACCTCTGACCTCTGCATGCATGTATTCATGTGTACACACACAGAGAGACACACACAAGGTCCTGTACAGTCCACGTGCTTCTGGAGTCCAGGATGTTTCTGGACATGCTTTATTCCAGGTGTATAGCCACAGAGGAAGGTGAGCCCACTTCCCTCTGACTCACCCTTAGCAAGACTGGGCAATTCTGCCACCCTTCAACAGAGACCAAGGAGCCAGGTAGCTGTACTCTGGTTTTGTGTGTGTGTGTGTCTATTCAAATAAAGTTCTGTTTCCATATACTGTGAGAGGGTGAGTTGATGTAGTAATTACCTGTTACTCTTGACAAGTAAGGTAATTAATGTAGCAAAATACCACTGCAATGTGTGTAAATTTAGACCACCATAATTAAAGCACCCGTCTGTTCAACAAACTGTTCCATTAAGAAAAAATATTGACGGTGTACATTTTTTGAAATTAGAAAACGTATGGAATGAATGAATCTCCCTTGGTTGACATCCATCTCCAGAATGCTTTCTCGGCAGGGAGCAGGCATGAGGGAGTCACTTCCCCTAACAACAGAAGTACTCTGGCATGCAAATTATTAAGACAAAAATGGCTGGTGCAAATATTTTACTTGAATTTCTCACAAGAGTCAGAAAGCAAATTTAAAGACTAAGTGAACTCCAAAACTACTGCAGATAACAAAAGCCTTAAAAGTTACTACTGAGTCACAATCCAAGTAGCAAGGCTGGCCTGAAGAACCAGGAGCTAAAGTTTTGCTGATAACTTGCCAACTTCAGAGAGCTGGGATACTAGACACATCACAGGCAAAGAAAATAACTCCAAGTCCTTGGTACCCATTGAAATAGTTGATCTTAATTTTTCCCATGTCCCCTGGTCACGTTGAGGCACAATGTTAACAAGTGTGCTTCTGGGCTCTTCTCCAGGTAGCAGGTCTAACTCCCATTAACCTGCTTTTGAGTATCTCCAGCTATGTCAAGAGTAAAATGCCCGAAGACACTAAACTATACCCAGTCACCCTGAGCGATGACAAAAAGAACTTGTTATTAGATCAACAAAATTGCTGATACTGCTAAATTTATTCAGAGACAAAAGAAATAAAGAAAGAAGACTAACATGAGAAGAGAACAAAGGAGAGGAGAAAAGAGGAAAGGAGGAGGGGAGCAAAGGAGAGGAGAAATGGGGAAGAAAAGACAAAGAAACAGTTGGAATGCAGACAGATTAAAGAGTGTGATATGTAAAGGAATTGGTATATGATTTTGGTATCATGTAAGGACGTATTCTCCTGTTGGTTTTCATCTTATAGCATATTGACCTGCCCCTTGAGAGCTATATGATGAAAAGGAAAAGGTGGCTTGAAGATAATGTTCAGCTTGCTGTACTCAGTTAGGTCCTAAGTGTTCTGTATCTGAACTTGGACATACCCCCAAGTAAAGAATAAACAGTACAAGGAGACATTCTAAATTGAAACACTATGAGGAAATGAGATGCCTTTCCCAAGCAAAATGATTCCATTTCGGATGTGGAAATAATTACATCATTAAAAGACAAATATGACACAATCACTCTTCTAAATGTTGATATTAACAAAGCCAAAATGCTGAGGCACAGAAGATGACTCTGAAAAGTAGATGTGGAACTTGTATTCCAGAGTGGTGAAGGAGAGCCAACTTCTAAAATGAGAACTTTCAAAATTCTTTATTTAAATATTTATTGATGAGAGAGAGTGGGGAGAGGGAGAGAGTTATAGGTGTGCCAGGGCCTCTTACCACTGCCAGCGAACTCCAGATGCAAGAAATGCCTTGTGTGTCTGGCTTTACATGGGCATGGGGGACTGACCTGTGACATCAGGCTTTGCAAACAAGTGACTTTAACCACTGAGCCATTTTCTCACCCCTAAAATTCTTAGAATTGTGAAGGCTAAAGACTATTATATAGGCAGAATAAAGAAACATAATTCCAGGATTTGATCCAAGATTCAGGGACAGAAAACTAAATTATGTGCTTCTTAAATGCTCAAGAACTATCCATAGCTTGGAGAAAAACCTTTTTCTGCTTGCTTCACTGGGCAAATCCGTAGAGGAAGAAGTCTCCCCAGGCATGAATTTCCAAGATTAGTTCAGACAGCATATGACTGGCTATGATCACATCAGAAAATACTATTGTGGGGCTGGGGAGATAGCTCAGTCTGTGATTACCTCGTAAGCCTCACAGCCTGAGTTCAATCACCAGAATCCAGATGAAAATCCCAGGTGTGGTGGCATGTGCCTATAACCACAAGCCTGGGGAGGCAGAGACAGGAGGATCCCTGTGTCTTGCTTAGGAGCTAGTCTAGACCAACTGGTAAGCTCCAAGTTCATTGAGAGACAGTACTTTAAAGATAAACAAGGTGGAGAGTGAATGAGGAAGATAGCCATGTTCACCTGTGTCCTCAACAGGTATGCACACACGTGTACATGTGAACTCGCACACATGTCCATGTGAACTTGCACACATGTTCACGTGAACTCACATACATGTATGTGTCTTCATGTATATGTGTGCCCCACAAAGGTAAATATAAACACATGCATAAAAGAATAAAAAATATTAAATACTATTCAACCATACCACATCCAGTCTAGTACTTTTCCTCAACACACTGTTAAGATTTATCTCATCTTACAGACAAGTGAACTTAAGCCCAGATATAGCTAAATGACATGGCTGACTTCCAAGCAGCTATGGTACTGGAACAACTTATCCGCCTAGTAATAGACTAGATAGATCTTTTGTCCCCAGTAAATCCACTTACAGAGATTATGCCAATGATATGTTTGCCGTGCGACTTAGCTACTCACAGCTCTGATGCAGGCCTTAAAATTCTCAACCTAAAATTACCCGTTGCACATAGCTAACATGTTAAAGAGCAAAGGCGTGCAACCTGTCCAGGTATTTCCCACATGAGCAAAACAAAATAAAAAATCTGATTTCAAATCCTGGCTTCAACATTTAGTAGAAATACCAAATGGGAACTTGAGACCCTAGGAACCCCGGATGGCTGAGGTGGCCAGTTATGCCTTAGACTTACTTTCTTCTAACAGAAGCATCCAGGGAAACACCATTACCATCACTTTCCAACCATGTACGTCATGTCAGAATTTAACTGTCTTTTAGCCTTTTCTACCTGACCCATAAATGATGGTAGCCCAGTCCCCTTTCATCTGACAGTATCAGGGACCAGGGAACTTGAGACTGAATGTCACAGGTCACGTATATTCTCCAGACATAGAAATTTAAAAAAAAAAAAAATGGTGAGGGCCAGGCGTGGTGGCACATGCCTTTAATCCCAGCACTCAGAGGGCAAAGGTAAGAGGATCGCTGTGAGTTCGAGGCCACCCTGAGACTACATAGTGAATTCCAGGTCAACTTGGGCTAGAGTGAGACCCTATCTTAAAAACAAACAAAACAAAAAGTGGTGAAGATAGGAGGAAAAACACAGAGAATCATCACAGCAGCCTATGCCTGCCATAGATACTCACTTCTTTTATCAAAAGAAACTGGAAAGAAAATAATCAAAATGCAGAATACATCCTTTTCAATGTCAAAATTAACTTAAAAAACTAAAGAAAAAGTTTCAGGGTGAGCAGATGCAACAGAACACATGTATAAGGTACGAAAACATGAGTCAGTGTTTCCTTGGCTCAAGCAACTTGGAGACAGGTGAGAGGGCCACAAACATTCAGGGATATAAGGTTACTCAAATACTGATCATACATATATGTAACTCGGTGTGAAGTACCTTTCTGTACAAAAGCAAATTAAACTCATCTCCAAAATGTGGGCAGGGAAGAAGGGTGCTTAAATTTCCTTTGATTCTAATAGTTAATTGTTCTCTAATATTGATGTTCATTTAGCTAAACAGCAAGATACCTTCAAATACTTTTAGCTAATTATGCCTATGCATAGCCTGTAAGAGATAGATCATGTCTTTCTGTGCCCAACATAGTGCTATGAACTATTTTCCATAATCTCATTTAACTCAAAGTATGTGTTAAATTACAGTACTTTTTAGCTCCTATGATAAAGGAGACACTTTCATACCCCTATCTTCAGCTGAAAAAGTCCATTTAGTAACTGTCCCAAGTTCACAGAGTTGCTAGGTACTGATTGCCAGAACTGGAAATCAGATCTTTTGTCCCTGATGAGGGTAATTATTTAACAAGTACACTACCACCCTTCTGAACATATCAGCTATTACATATTACATATTACATAATACATAATATATATATATATATTATATATTATATATATATATATATATAATTATATACATAATATTACATATTACTTGGATAATACTGCCGGCTTCATGTTGATGCTGGAAAGTCACAGAACATTAGAAAAACAACTTTGTTTTAAGAAACTATTTCGAAGTAAGAAATACGTTTTGAGCTCCTAATATAAAAACATAATTTTTTAGGTTGTACCAATAATTAGCACCTTATGAACACCACATAAAAATGGCTCCCTAATGCGGTCACTTGTATTTTCCTCAGAATTTAATGTTTTTGTCTATGAGAAGACAATGCAAAATTATAGAGGATTTAGCATCCAAATTTTTGCATGTTTGCCTTCTTCTTTGCTTTTGCTTTGTTGTTTTCTTTCATAATCCCTTCCCTTCCCCTGCTCTTATCCCTCTCTCTCTGTCGTTTTCCATCGAACCCCTTCTTCTTCCCAACTAGTTCCTCTTCTACTTTGATGTCGGGTTTTTGTCGTGGTGTGTATGTGTAACACACTGAGTTTAATTAGGGTTACCTGCATGAGCAGGAATATGTGTGCTTTATCAGTGGCTACACCCATGCAAAAAAATGTCTTCCACACCCGCAGGAACTATTAACTAATAGTCCTCAGGCAGGGATGGAAGGGGCTCATTGCATAGTCACTCCTACGTCAAGTTGTGAGGTGAAACCATCCTGCTCCAGGTTGTTTTATACAGAATTTTATCAATAAACAGCTGCTAGAATCTTGTTCACATTCAATGCAAGATGAGTTAACAGAAGCCAAGGGTGGAAAACAGCCCATTTGAGAGCTAACACCAGGTGGTCTGCCGCAAAGAGTGACAAGTGAAGAGATTCTGTTGTGTGTCACTAAATTCCCTCACCTCTTTTACTCAGGCAGCAGGAATGCTAACATCAGAAACTTCTGGACGAGACTGATGTGATATGCAGATACCAAAAAGGGACTGCTAGGGAACATGTTGATAAAATATAGTCATATCCTAGGATACTGTGATGTAGGACTAAGAAGGTGGGGTTGGGGTGTGTTTGGCAAATGCTTAACTTTTTTTTTTTTTAAATATTTTATTTATTTATTTGAGAGTGACAGAGACAGAGAGAAAGACAGATAGAGGGAGAGAGAGAGAATGGGCGCGCCAGGGCTTCCAGCCTCTGCAAACGAACTCCAGATGCGTGCGCCCCCTTGTGCATCTGGCTAACGTGGGACCTGGGGAACCGAGCCTCGAACCGGGGTCCTTAGGCTTCACAGGCGAGCGCTTAACCGCTAAGCCATCTCTCCAGCCCAAATGCTTAACTTTTTGATAGTTATTTTCCAAGCGTGTTTTAGGTTAGCATCAGCCACAGCAAGCAACCCATGCTGCTTTTTCTTCTCAGAACATGCAAACATCTCTCTGCCACCGACTGATGTCCTAACAAGTGAAGGACATTCAAAGGATAAAGAAACAAATGAAATAAAAGTGGTATGTAGATCAAAAGTGTGGAAAAGGGCTGGAGAGATAGCTTAGCCATTAAGGCGATTGCCTGCAAAGCCAAAGGCCCAGGTTCAACTCCCCAGGACACACATAAGCCAGATGCACAAGGGGGCACATGTATCTGGAGTTCATTTGCAGTGGAGACCCTGAGTACCATTCTCTATCTGCCTCTTTCTCTCCCTAACTCTCTCAAATAAAGAAAAATTTAAAAAACAATGGAAACTATAAGCAAAAACATAAAGGCCTGAACATGGCAAGGTTTGAAAAATAAGGCAAGAAAGGAGTGGACTGTGAGAGACTGGGAACTTATAACTGAAAACCATGTAAGTAAGACATCAGATGGTGCAGTCTGTCTTCAAAGGTCAGAATGGAGTCTGAAATGCAGACCCCCCCAGTGGACAGAAGGTCAGAGAGGTCACCCAAGAACATCATCTCAGCTGGCTTGGTCAGACAAGCAATAGGATCTTATTTCACATCCACAAGATCTTGTCACACAGGCCAAGAATTCCATGCCTGGCCACTGGAAAGAAGTCGGTCCAACAAAACCCGAACTGTGCGTCAGGTAAAAGAGCAAAAAGCCAAGATTCTCAGCAGGAATGAAGTCAGAGGCCAGTTATCATTCGCACTGCTATTGTATCCCCTCTGACCTAATTCCCTTTCTCTTTCTCTCCCTCAGATGGAAATGCTTGTTCCCACAGGCATCCAGGATGATCATGGTCTGTGTCTCAGGATACGCTGGCATTGCCCCTGACAACACTCTCGCTCTTCTGTGTCTGATATGTGCAGTGTTTATCTTAAACAATGAAGTTTCCTCCACAGTTTGACTACATACTTTTAAGAAATCATGCTCTGTAAGGCAATCACACGTTCTGTTTGTCTCTCATTCTTCTTGGTGAATATGCATCTCCTTTGTGGCCTTTCAACTAAACATTTTTCTCTAAGACACAATTGTTTTTTGGTGCTTCCGCTAACAATTTCTGTTGTTGAGTCATAGACAAGATCATAGTAGTGTTAAAATTCATCATCTTTTTTTTTCCGTATGATTAATGGTTTTAAAACCTGTTAGTGCAACATAAAATTTGCCATATCCGAAACAAACGGGCATAAGATGCAGAATTTTAAACTTTAAAAATAAGATTAGGACAACAGAATGTCACTTTTTCCACATCTGCACAGGTTTTGAACTGTAAATTATCAGGTCATAGGTGATTTACTGTTGATTTTATTTGTTATTGATTCATGAGGCTGAGCAAGAGACTCACATTTTTTTTAAAAGAAAATAATGCATTTTACTAAATGCAGTGTTTCTCTCAACACAAATGAGAAACTCAGTTACAGGAGATTATACCAGCTACACTTATTTATAAAGAACTAATTAAGTTGGGGTTGGGGGATGGCTCAGTGGAGAAAGCACTCAACTCTTCAAGCTAGAACTCCGAAGTATGAGCCCCAGAGCCCGCAGAATCCCAGCACACTGACTTAGAGATGGGAAGTAGACTCGAGAATTTCTTGGAAATACTTGTAAGTGCAAAGATTAGCAAAATCTTAATCTCTTCCCCCTTTTCTCTCTCTCTCATATATAATAATTAATTAATTTACAGGCTACATCTACTAAATGGCCAATCATAACTATCACACTGAAATATTTATGGCCAAAACACAAAGAACTTGACATTTGGATAACCCAACACGTCTCTTTTCAAGGCTTGAATTAGCTTCAGGCCTTGAAAAATACATAAATAGTTCAATTAATGGAACATTTGAAACAGTGTATCCCATAACCTTACCTGCATATGCTTTCCAAACAGAACCAGTTGAAAACAGGGCAGTCATGAGATTCCTGGAATGCTGGCTCTACCCTCATCCTTGTGGAAATGTAGCACTTAGGATGTTCCAACTAGCATAGCCTATCTCTGGTTATAGGAAGGCTGGTCTATGTAAGACTTTCTCCAAAACTATTTAGAAAAGCTTTTCTTTACCTTCAAATCTTGCCTGACATATCCAAGGATATCTTTTTCCTAGGCCTTATTAGGAATCATCAGCCAGTGAAACTGCAACCAGTGCCAATCTGAAGACAAGCTTCCACCACAGAAAGTGAGGCAGGGTGAGAACTGGATCTAACCTCCTCTGTGGCTTATCTGCTAAGGACTTACCAGTTCAGGGTTCAAGCCAGAAATGGGATTTCTGTTGCATGCAACTGAACTCATCCTGACTAACATACTGAAAAGCTACAGGACTACATCTCCTAAGCCTGTAAATACAGTTTCTGGGGCTTAGAGACCCTGCATCCTAAGAATCAATGCTCAAATGAAAACATACTGTATACATTTAGATGAGGTAGAAAGTGTGTAAAATAGGCAATGAGTGTGCAAAGATGGAGTGGCACATGCTTTTCTGAGTCTTTGTAACCTGAGGTCAGATATATCAGAGTAAGAACTGTGAAAGATAACGCCAAGAAACTGCCTGATGTCCTCTTCTAATTAAAAGATGGCCATGCCAGCTGACAGTAATATGGCAAAGTGACATGAGGAGATGAGCCGGCTCCAGGTGGCTCATAAAACACAAGTGCTTTCAGCGAGCTCTGCACCTAAAGCACCACGTGACCACTGCATTAGCATCCTGAACTTCCAAGGGAAAGGAGAAAGTTCATCACAACTGAAGACTTAAGAAAAAAACACAGTCATCCCCTATTATCTGAAGGGCATGCGTTCCAGGACCCAAAATCCATGAATCCTCAGTTTCCATCTCCTCACACTTGCATGGCAAGTGCTTGATGGATAAAAACCATCTCCCCATTCCCATATAAGCCTTTAAATTATCTTTGATAACTTACAATACAAATTCCACATCTATGCCATGTAAACTATGCTACACTAAATTGTTTAGGGAGAAACAAAGCCTATTATGTTAAGACTATTTTATAGACATTCACAATCTGAAAATTTCTCAGTCTCAACCATGAACAATCGAACCTTATTATGAAGACTGGTGATCAAAGGCATGCGTGGAAGACTGTGTACTTGAAGTTTTTCCAAGAGATAGATGGCTGGCCTATTATAATACATTAAGTATCAATGAGAAAAATGCTAGAAGTCAGGGCCATCACTTCGAATCAACCTGTCTGATTGATTAAAGGAAGCAGTGAAAAAAAAAATGCTGGTGGTGAGCATGGCTAAACTGAGGTAAAACCGTAAGGTGTCACGCTGGGGAAAGCGACCTCAGCTTCCATCATGTTTGAGGGAGAGGAAAAGAATGGGAGAGGGGATGTGGTGCCATGCAAGTGTACTGACAGAAAAGATGGTCAGTACCTAAGGACTCCTCCCATGTGTGCTACTGGGGACATGAAGGACAGCCACTTGCACCTGCACTGAAGGTAGCTGGTTCTCCAGACAGGGAAAGCTAAAGTGCTGGTTTCAGGAAGTGTGAGTAAGGGGGGTGAGGCAGGCTTGGAGAATGACTCAGCCATTGAAAGCTCTGGCTGTTTGAGAATGAGCCCTCCATGGTTGACTCTGCAGCACCTACATAAAAAACTGAGCACAGCCATGTATGCCTGTAACCCTACACGGTGAATTCTAGTGGCGACCAAGAATCACTGGGACTCTCTGACAGACAGTAACTCCCGACTGAGGGAGAGACCTGGCCTCAAAAGAAAACAAGTGGAAAAACAATAAAGGAAGGGCAGCCGAGGGTCTTCTCTGACTTCTGCTGGCATGTGTTCAGAGCATATATACACTTGCACAAACATGTGCATGCTCCCCCCCCCACATACACACACACACACACACACACACACACACACACACACACACACATACGGAACATAAGTAGGTAAGAGAAGGCAGAGAAAGGAGAAGCAAAAGGGCAAGCGAGAGGTGAGAGGGCAAGCTGGGCAAGCTGGAGGTCATGCTCTGCAGAGAAAGCTCCCCCTGGCCAGCTGTGCACAGACAAGGGCACATTATAAGAACAAAGCTGAAAGCCAGGCATAGGTCTGGAGCTCAAGCTATTTGGAAGACTAAGGCTGGATGATAGCTGATCCCAGTCTAGGAAACAAAGCAAAACCATGCCTTTAAAAATTTTAGGAAGAGGGCTGGAGAGATGGCTTAGCAGTTAAATGCTTGTCTGGGAAGCCTAAGGACCCTGGTTCAAGGCTCAATTCCCCAGGACCCACGTTAGCCAGATGCACAAGGGGTCGCATGCATCTGGAGTTTGTTTGCAGTGGCTGGAGGCCCTGGCTCACCCATTCTCCCCCCCCCCTCTCTCTCTCTCTCTCTGTCACTCTCAAATAAATAAATTTAAAAAATTTTAGGAAGAAAGTTCAATAGATAAAATGCGTGCCATACAAGCATGAAGACATTAGCTCAGTCCCCAGAAGCCACAGGCATAAACAGGCAACCACGGCACTGGGAAGGCAGAGGCGGGATGATTATTGGGGCTTGCTGGATAGCTAGTCAAAACAATGAACTCCAGGTTCAGAGAGAAACCTTGTCTCAAAAATTAAGATGGAGAGCACTTGAGAAAGACAACTGGCCATAACCTCTGGCCTCCACACGTGCACACACACATACACACAGAAACATGCATACACAAAACAAAAGGAAGTTTTAAAAGACTGTTGCATATTTGATTCCTTATTTCCCTCAACTTCCTAAACTTCTGTGTACCAAATGTTGTATGGCAGGAGACACCAGGAACGAATGAATCTGCAACTCTGAATGGAGAGCAATAGGAAGTGGGAATAGCAGGGGCTCTTTACCACAATCAACCAAGAAAACAAAGCATCTAGAAATTCTCAGTGGTATTCCCATAGGGTGGAGGATAAAAACTCAAGATAATTGTATTTAAAAAAAAATTCAGAAGTCAAGGTGACCCCAGTTGACAAATGACTTCTCAAACCATTATGACAGTCTTCAGTAATAGGGCCAATTGAAGACTCCCAGGAGAAGCGTGAAGAATGTCCTGGGATAAAACTGGAGAGGACTTGGGGAATTTTCTCAAATGTAGTTTCTCAAAATTAGCCTCCACACTATGAAGAGTTTGTATGAATTTCACATCAGTGACCCTCTGAAAAGTGGGTAGCAGAGGGACTCTTGTCAGGTGTCCCAGGACCTTTTAACCACGCAGGTAACAGCTGTGTAAGGGAATGCACAGCAGCACCTCCTATGGAAGAGTATGTTCTAGAACTCTGAAGGGGAATCACTAGTGCCTTAAGAAGAAAGAAAAGGGCACTCTATCTTCAATCAACAATACACAGCCAGCCATGGCATGAAAACAGCCTTTCTTTAGCAGTAGGGGGAAAAAGGGGCAAGACTGGAGAGATGGCTCTGTGGGTAAGGTATCTGAGGTACAAGCATGAGGACCTGAGTTTGGATTGCCGGCACCCAAGTAAATGCCAGGCATAGTGGTACAAAGCTTTCACCCCAGTGCTGGGGAAGTGGCAACAGGCAGCTCTCACTGTTCCTAGCTACAACAGGGAGCTCTAGGTTCAGTGAGAGACCCTGGCTCCATAAATAAGATGGGCATCAACTGAGGACAGCAAATGCCACCTGCCTCTGATCACTCTAAACACACACAGATATGCCCAACTACACACACACACACACACACACACACACACACACACACACACATCCCACATACATCCCCCCCACACACACACATCCCACATGTACATTTTGCAAAGAAGTCATGGCAGAGTTGCTGACTATTTTGTCCACTGCACAGCAATTAGGAAAGAACACAGAGAAGGAAAGGGGAAAAATGCTCTATGTCATTTGTCACTGGCAAAAGCAAGGAAAGCAATGAACTTCCCCAACACAGGTCAGCAGATAAATGAATATTATCCAAAGGAGAGAAATCTAACCCCAAATGAAATGTTAACAAGTTTATTGACCACACTGTTTCCCCTTATTTCCCAACACAATGGTTATCTTGCTGAGTTCTGTGAAATCTCACTATAAGTCATTTAACGTTTACTGGAGCATTTAAGGCTGCCAGGCCTCTGTGTTGGGGGCATAAAGTTGAACATGGTGGCCTGAGCCACACACAGTGGAAGTTAACCCCATCTCTCCTGAATGCTTTTGAGTTGCAGCACCATGGAGACACATTCCTTCTTGGCTGACTCGCTCAGGGGCACGGCTCTCACCTTCTCTACCCTTCCTCTCTCCGCTTGATAAGTGAGGTGGGAAAGGTTCCCAAGAATCCATATGTGAGCCGAAGAGAACAGCGCATGCTCATGAATAAGGTACATATACAAACACACAGAGTAATACATATGAATGTCTATAGGGATAATATATAAATACGGACATGAATATGTATACACACATGAATATGTATAGCTCCGTGTCTGAAGCATGGCCTACAAATCTGTCATCTTGAATGTGCACAAAGATTTTTCTGTATCTCAAAAGGCTGATTATAGCCTCATCCCCATCTCCATCCACTCTCTCTCTCTTTCCTCACTGAAGGTACCAGTCTTCCCCCATCTACTCTGGTTTTCGTGACTTCAAATCCCCATCTCAGGTAGACCACTGAGCTAACTTCTAGTTCACAGCGTATTTCATCATCTTCCAGGAAGACATAACAGAAATTAGTGCCAGTGGCTTGAGTGACATTCAAAACCCAGCTTATCACTATCCTGCCTGTCAGACTGCCACAAACACCATCCCCACTGTCCCAATTTTTATATCTTATACACCCTAACGTGTCCCACACATTAGGGACTTTCACATCCCTCCATCGTAGTTTTTCCCTTCAAGTACCTTGCATTGCAACTCTGCGGAACCATGGCAAGTCCTGTGGACCTGGGCTTCTTGCTCTGTTATGAATGGCAGGCGTAAGCTTCCAGAGAGCAGTTCTGAACAAGAACCTCCTGCATTCACAAGACCCTGGCAGTGCCCGCTGGCCATGTAGGCCGTCTTCAGAGGGCTGGCTCTTGACTCACAGTGTCTCATTTGAAATCTTCATAACATCTCATTCCTGGAGACTCGTGGGAAGATCATAAAACCTTTCAAAGACTCAATTTCTTCACTTGCATTGTTATCTGTGGGTAATAATAACACAGGCTGAACATCCCTAATCAGAACACCTGAAACCTGGAATGCACTAAAGTCACTTTGTACATGCCATGTTCATAACTGAAAGTATCAGATTTTTGGATCATTTCTGATTTTAGATTTTCAGAATAGGGATTCTCAATTCCAACCAGTATATTCTATGTAAAGATTTCAAAGTCTGAAAAGTTCTAAATTCTGCATCATTTCTGGTGTCAAGCATTTCAGATAAAGGACACTCAACTTGTAAGGCCCTGATCCTTGGAAAATTATAAAGAATGAAAAAAAATAATGAAGTGTTAACCACTGAGTTTGATGCCTCCTGTGCAAGAAAGTTTATCTAGTATAATATTAATGTTGTTGACTGAATGCCTTGCTTCTTCACCTGAATGGGAGGGAAGCTCTCTGTCAGCTATGTTCCCAATCTATTTTCTCTATTTCCCTTTATGTACTTAATGCACTGACCAAATGTAATCATTCATTTCTGTGCTGAAGCACCAAGCTTTTGGGTTTTGTTGCTTACTTGGACAAAATAAATCAAAACAGAACTGCCCTTCTCCTAAGCCATATATCTAAGGCCCATGTCTGCACTGCAGCGAGCTCCAGCTTCAACTTTCCATGGAGTTAAACAGATACCTCACATTTTTCAACACATGACTTGAGTATGAATTTTGGTTTTATCAAAGTTGCCTCCAGCAATAGTAAACACACAACTCCATCCATGGAAAGCAGAGTTGAAGGAAAGGGAAACAGTTATGATTTCATGCATATGACAGGTAGGGTGTATGTCTTAGAAAATGAAAATGCCAATGTAGAAGTGGGCTAGAATTTTACTATCTGAACTCCTCTTCTGCTAGCCAGTAAATATATCACCTTTTCCTGGTTCACTTAAGACAGGCATATTGGAAATAATGAATGATTCCCCCCTCCCCATAAGTAAGGGTTTTTGATGCTTTAATGAGCCATCATTTGAACAAGGTTTAGCTATTAAAAGACCACTTACTACCTAAGGGACTCACACTGCCTGTGTTTGGTCTCTTTGAATCCATATTGTTTATTCTACAAAAAATGTATAATCTTCACACAATGCTGTATGAGCAAATGGGTACCAATTCTTAAAAGTGACATATGTATTTGTGATTATCACACATTACAAACTCAATAACCACACCTATGCGTCATCTTCAAATGACATTTATTAATGACCCATATGTTCAGGCTACAAGAGAAAAACAAAACCCTTGTTCGTTCGATCCAGCATCTATTTATTTCAATGTCTAGTGCTCATAGGAGAATGGGTGGCGCTCTGTTATTGAAAAAAAAAGTTTGTAACTGTCAAAATAAGAAACCGACTGGGTTGGAATCATAAGCTTGCAACGCCAATACCAAACCAAAGCCAGAACATACAATAAAAAGAAAAGTTCTGTCAGTTTTTCCGGAAAGTCTGTTTCAACGCATTGCCCATATATCCAGCCAATTCCAAAGGGATGAAAAGTAAAAATTCTCTTCTGTGCTGCAGCCAATCCACCCAGTGGATTTCCTTTTCTAACTTTATTTTTTTTTAATGTCCTGTAGACTCATCGTAAATCATTTCCAATCTAATTCTCCGGCTTCCCAATTTTAACTGTCGGCCTTATTTAAAGAATGGCCTCTATATTTAACGGATTCCATAGCCATACTGAGAGCTAGTAAGCTAAAAAAGAAGGCGTTCTAAAATGCACCGTTTCACTGCGTGGCTTTTTAAGCAGCTTAAATGTTAAACCGCTCAATTGTCTTATCTAGCAGTGATTTGAAAACCATCTATATGATTTTCCACTGATATACACAACTACAGTTCAGTGCCATTCCTGAACACAGCCACCCTTCTAGGTTTCGGTGAATTGTTGTCGTAAGCGTGTCTTCTGTAAACGCACGGAACGTGCACCACTTCCCCAGTGACAGACAACAGAACAATTCATAGCACAACTGCGGATTTTCTTCGTATAGGAAGGAAGGAAGAGCCACATTGATGACACTGGTATTTTGTTAACTGATATACCCTAGAACAGCAGCTGGCATAGAAATTGAAAACTAACTGATGTTTCCTGAACCACAAGGAAATAGTTGACAGTTGCCTTTGAAGGTCCTCGGGGAGAAAGAGAAAGGAATAAGAAAATAAAATGTAGTGGCAGTTATAACGAATTAATAACATATAATAAAGATGCCATAAACATGCGGCATTCCTAGTAAGTTTAGTCAAATCTACAAGGCAGGCAGATAAAAATGATCAACGACCTCCATCCCTGAAAAGAAAGGGCAAATGTAGCTAATGTTCTGATCCTAAATCCACCATGGAGATCAGATGATCTTTATGGTTACACACTGTACCCAGGGAAGGTCTTTCACTTCCTGTTTTCTGAAAAGTCAGGAAAACAAGCATGTTGGAGCTACTCTGTAATGAAAAGTACAGTTCAGGGGTCCAGTAAAGAGTCTCAGGCTCCTTGTCTCTATTAACAGAGATTGAGATAATAAACCCCCAAATGTAGTCTCTGGATAGTGATATGATAAAAATACTATCGCGAGGCACCATCACTTTTCATTCGCTGATCCTGATACAGTACAATTTCAGGGAGGGGCCCAGACAATAAAATATCCACATGCTGAATGGGTAAGGTGTAGATAACAAAAAATTGTGCCTAAGGAAAGGGAGGGGAACTGGGGCTAGCATACAAGGAAGGTTCTGTAGCTAACAAAAGCCCAGAAACTTCCATAAGAGGTTCTTGGGGTTTTCTGGATAAAGTCCACCACCCTGAGAGGAAGCAGATTTGCCAGTCTTTTACTTCCAGACGTGCTTTGCCAATGAGGGTCACCTGATGCCCGAATTAGCACAACTGAAGAGTTTCAAGGCAAAAAACTTAATTTTTTTTTTAAGTGAACTGACCTCAATATGCTCCTCAAAGGAAAAATAAATATCTTTCAAAAACATTTCCTTTGGGAGATGTAACAGAATTTGAGTAAATTATAACAATCAAAAACCATTAAAGATAAAATAATTGGGAATACCTTGTTTGGGTAACCATAGCTTTCTAGAATTTTTCTTAACATACAGTCTATTTTAATCACATTTTTTGCAAGAAAAGTACATAATTTAACAATAATTGTGGATTTTTAATTTTTATATATCCACAAGAACATAAAGTGAAAACCATAAATTATAGACTAACTCCAGCTGTTAAATGTTGGCATTTTGTGTTTGAAAAAAGGAGTTCAAAAATCTGTTTCCTTCAAGCAAGGAAATGTGGGAAAAGGCCATCCTGCTGGTGGCAACCTTCAGCAGCAGCTCATGCTGCGGTTTCTTGCCGAGGCAGCAGGCTCCACTGAGAGAGAAGTTGCTGCCAACGCAAATACTGTTTGCCTTCACACCCAAGAACAAACTGTGTACAGGGCGGAGGCTGGGAAGGGCTTGGAGCAGCTGGGGAGGGACGGCAGCAAGGTAACAGCAGTAAGGTAACAGCAGTGGCAGGCTACTGTAACCTGGTTCTGGAGTTCAGATCAGCAAGTTACCATTCAGGGGAACAGCATAGTGCCTTTACCTTGCATCCCAGCAGCAGCAGGAAGGCAGGACCAGCCGTAATTCACAACCCCTTTCCCAAGTCAACAAGCCAAAGAAATTTTTAGAAAAGAAGAAAAAGAGGTCTGGAGAGGGAGAGAAGGCTTAGCAGTTAAGACACTTGCCTGCAAAGCCTATGGACCCAAGTTCAATTCCCCAGGACCCATGTAAGCCAGATGCACAAGGTGGCATGTGCTTCTGGAGTTGGTTTTCAGTGGCTGGAGAACCTGACATACTCATTCTCTTTCTCTCATAAATAAATTAAAAAATAAAATATTTTTAAAAGAAGAAAAAGAAAACAAACAAACAAAGATCACCCAGACAAATATAACACTAACTTCTTGATGTGAGTCTAAAGGCCAAGTTGAAATAGAGTTATCAGGAATTTCCACACTGGACATAACAAACAACCTATCTCTCTACAAGCAGAAAATGCAACCGGATGGCTCACTGCAACTTACAAACCAAAGGCAGAAAGCTCAGCCAAAGCAAATGGTCCCTGCAAGGAGCTACTCCAAAGAGCCTCCAAGTTCCCCTTGGGTCCCTGGAGTTGGGCCCAGTAACAATGTGCCAAGGGGAGAATGGAATTCCACAGGACCAGAAAGCAACTGAAAGTTTCCCTAGAGCAAAGGATTTACTATAGGAGAACATCTTATAGAAGTTCCAAGCAAACAAACCTAAACTGCTTATTGACAGGCCACCACTTAGACCCCAAAGAAAAGCTGTTGAGTAAGAAACTTCTGTAAATTTCCTTTGTCCACTGTACTCTGAAATCATTAAAAAGACTGTCTTGGTAGGTCATGGGATAAAAGGAGCCCTAAACTGAGACCAACTTCATGGGATCAAACCCTGTCCCCTACCCCACATCCTAAAACAAACAGGAGTCTTTCTTAAAGAAGAATCCTTGTCAAAGTAGAAAATCAAATTGTCCAAAACCCCTTTGTCCAGCTATTCTTCTCCTCACCCTGAACATTGTTACTTACAACAGCTCAAAAAAAAAAAAAAAAAATGCCACAGACACTCAAAACATCGGTAAGATACAAGATGAAACTTTCTGAATGGAAGATCTGAATATTCTCACCCATAACCATAGAATACGCTAATGCAAAAATAAAGTTACTCATTTCTAATTCTAGATGGGACAAAATAAGAATTAAATATTAAGAGTCAACTTTTTGCCTTCCTGTAGTTTAAAATTAGAAATCCTTTTCTTTCTGTCTTCACCACTCACACCTCATGTCTCCGCCACAGAAAGTTTTATAGTTTAGACATAGGTTGAAAAATCTGTCCAACCACACAAAGATCGCCTTTCTTTCCCAAATAAAAAGGAGTATAAAAAGTTGCCGACTGTTCCCCCAAGACACCATCACACAGCAGACTCTCCTGACCTCCAACGTGATTGATGGGATGTCGCCGGTCTCCTTCATCACTCCCTACCTTGTCTGGTCGCTGGTGAAAACCAGGAAGCCACAGACACACACTTCGGTCTTTTGCTTGTGCAGGCCCCAATTCTCCAATGCCAGCTTGCTGCCAATGTCCTTGCAGCCCATGGTAAGCAGGCCACAAGGTTCAAGTTAACTGCAGAGCATTACTACACTGAACATCTGGTCATGAATGAACGGATTGCCCACTAACTCTCAGCATTGGGCAGCTGATGAAAAATTCAACATTTTCCTTGTTGGCACAGTTGTTTTGGAGAATTCTCTAGAGCTTCCTGAATTATATTAAGAAAATTTCACTGCAGCAATCTATATCTGTGAGAACAGCTGGTGTTGAAAGGGATCTGCTGCTCTCTCCCCGTGCTGTGGGACCTCACGTTGGATCAGGACACTTTCGCTACATTTGTCCTTGAAACTTAGCCTTCACTCTGAGGTACGGGGTAGAAAACTTGGCAGACAAGGCAGCTCCCAGTAGCTGGGTTCCACACAGCCGAACATCTTAATTCAGGGTGGAAAAAAAAATCTGTTACCCAGTTAAGGGGCCATGAAGATACCCAAAGATGTCAATATCTCTTTCATAAAATACTTCCACAAATGGTCTTTGCAGCGTTAGACAATTTCTGAAGATTTTCAGTGAAAATAACTGTCCCCTTATAAAAACCGACGAGATGCAATGTGCCCACACGTTTATTTTCCTGACATAGAATTGCTAACCCTTAACAAAGTCTTCTATTTAACCTAAGGGTGACATCATTAATGTCAATCAGATGTGATATGTTATGTGACGTTCAGCACTGGAAGAGACACCCTGGCATCTTTGCAGCGATGCCGAAGGAAAGAGATTTGCTACAAATGTTATAGTATTTAAAGGCAGTAACTTGTTAATGGATATATGTGATATATTATTATTCTTTTTTGTTAAAAAAAAGGAAGTGGTAAACTTAAGTTGAGCTAAATTTAGGCTATTATCTATGCAGCATAAATTTCACTTCTGTGTGTAAATGCTAACTTGCATATTTCTCCATGGTAACTAAACTATGATTAAAACAACAGTGAAACCAGCCTTTAAAGCCACCTGTTTAACTAGGAACAACCTAATTTACAAAAATACTTAAACTTTGGTTGTTGCATGGGCATCTCTACCGTGCTTTTCCCAGTAGAAAACTCACTTTTCTATGAAAATCTAATTGCAATGCACTTGGCCTAGGTCGTAATCATTCTTTTTTTTTTTTTTTTAACTAGTGTAATTTGTTCATTTATTGCTCACTCGAACATAAGTGGTATTTAAGATTATAAAGAATAAGACTCTAATAACTCTTTCTAAGAAGGAAGTTATCTTAATGTTTGGAAGGGATTAATTTACCTAGAAAGTATCCTCACATTGTACCAAAAGAACAAATGAAAGTTCTGAAAGAATTTTCAACTGCAATGACTATTTGAGATGGCAAGCCATATTCAAACTCTTTTTTTATTTAATTGAAATAGCCTTGTAATTTACTAATGAAGAAATGGGCTGTTTTATTGGTGAAATTAAAGAAATAATTATAATACATCCAAGAATTGTAAAAAATGTAGGTATAAGCAATATTTTTTTATTTAATTATTAAACATAAAAGTAGATTTGAAAGTGAATCATTTTGAAACCTTAGAATTAGGTTTAGAATTTAAATACTGAAAACCCCTTAAAGTTGAAGCATAATCATAATAGGTCACAGGTTTGGTGTGAAAACCAACTGTGACTCACATTCATGATATATATTCAGAAATGTCTCATACTAAAACTTTATTATAATCAAAAATTGATCCTCAGTTTTTTTCTGTCTCCTGGTCTTCATATGATGTAATGTCTAGGGCCACATTTCACACTGTTAAGTAATGATGACTGTATAAAACTCATGATAAAAAAACTCATAAAATGTCACAATTTATAATTCTATGTATACTTGCCTCTAATATCACATAGCTTTATGCAGTATATGCTAATTAGATAACAATGGTATTACTAAAATGTCTATAAAATCTGCCTTTTAAACCAAATTCTGTTTAAAATCATCTTTTTGAGCTGACATAGCCCATTCCCAAGGTCATATTTAAAATAATTAGTGCCACTGCTAGTAAATGTTATAATAAAACTAAAAAAAAAAATGATTTCTAAGCAGAATGCAAAGGTCTCTAAAATTTAACAATAAAGTCTTCCGGTATTCCCAGATAGTTTTTCTAAGAGGTATGTGTTAAATCAAAGATGTCAAGATTTTGAAATTTGGATTATTTTGGACCATTTATAGAGCACATGAAAGCTAACCTTGGAGAAATGTGCCCATGCCCTCTGGAAACCCATCTGGTTCTTTAAAACAGTACAAAAGTCCTGCTTACCAGGGGCCACGGGTTTGAAGAAGCACCTGGAGAAAAAGCATACCCTGAACCAAAGAAGACATGCGCGTGGCAAGAGTTTCTTGACGAACTACCCAGCCCAGAGACTCGAGTCTAAGTCATGCATTGCCACTAGCATCACTCCAAGGCCACCAGCGGTTAGTTTTGGAGGTATACTTTTTTGTTTGTTTGTTTGTTTCATGAGAACAATGTGAGCCTCTATTTAGAGACTGATTAAAACAAAAACAAACAAACAAACAAAAAAACCAGCTGGGCATGGTGGCACATGCCTTTAATCCCAGCACCGGGGAGGCAGAAGTAGGAAGATCACCATGAGTTCAAGGCTGTCCCGAGACTACATAGTAAATTCCAGGCAAACCTGAGCCAGATTGACAGCCTACCTCGAAAAACCAAAAAACAATAGTGAATCCCCTTCTCATATCTCTCTTTAGTTCATAGTCATTCCAACTTAGTCAAAAGACCTAAAAGAACAAATTCCACAGGCAGGTGCTATTGGTTCTAATAATACCCCAGAGATGGTCAAACAGATGAGTAGTGAGAATGAACCATTATCTATCTGGGAACCATGGGGATAGCCATTTTCATCATGAGTTTCAGGGCTAGTTTCTTCCAATATGATATAAAATTACCCCAGTGGCTAATAAGACACTTTTAAAAATATTTTGTTTTTATTCATTTATTTATTCGACAGAGAAAGAGGAAGAGAAAAAGAATGGGTGTGCTAGGGCCTCCAGCTACTGCAGACGAACTCCACATGCTTTGTACCCCCTTGTGCATCTGGCTAATGTAGGTCCTGGGGAATCGAACCTGGGTCCTTTGGCTTTGCAGGCAAACAGCTGCTAAGCCATCTCTCCAGCCAAACAAGATACTTTTTAATAATTAAAACGCTGGTATTTTTAGTAAGTAAAGTAATAAACGGAAGAATTATCAATAATGGTACCCTTGTATTATCTTTTTGCATGTGTTTGTGTGTGTAGTATGTGTGGTATGGTGCAGATGATATATGGACATAAGTGTGTAGGTGTATGCCTGCCAAGTGAAAGACAACATGAGGTGTGTATGCCCCTTCCCCTTGAGTGTTTATCTGTGTAATTCCTTGAAACAGAGTCTCTCTCTGATCCTGGAGCCTGTCATCTTTGTGAGACCCAGCAATTCTCCAGACTCTATACCCCACAGGACTTGAGTTGCTGATATACAGAGCCATGCCCTGGTGTTTAGGTGGAACATAATTCAGGCAGTCTTAGGGCCCTCAGGCCTCATGCTGGCAAGGGAATAGCTCTTACCTGCTAAGCCATCTCTCCAGCTCCAGCTACCCTGTGTGTGCACATGATTTTATATTGACAAACACATGGCTATGTGCCCTATGCCATTTCATCATTATGCTAACCTCGTGTCAAAGGCATGAGGGGTCTTCCATGGGAAACAGCTAACCAGAGGAACAAAAAGGCTTGTCCCAGGCATTTTGGGATTTGTTTTAGAGCTCTAATTTAAGTGCTCTGAGTTAGAAAAGTGATTTGGCAAATGCACTCACACACACACACACACACACATATATATCACATTAGTACCATGCTCCTGCTTTAGTGATCAAACCATTTACTTCATGACTAAACATTTCCTTGGTTGCTTTTTAGCATGAAAATAGCTAGAACTGACAGATCAGGAACCCTACAGCATGACTTGTAAAGTCTACAAGATGAGGCTCTATCTAATTATCCAGGCTTGACCCTTTCTACACTCCCCCTGGTAGACCCCAGGCCAGTCATATTGGCCCACTTTCTGACCCTCAAGTCCACCAAGGCCAGGTCATCTGTAGTCTGAGCACCGGCCTTTTCTTACGTTGGGTATCTGCTGGTTGCCTCCATCTTGCCATTTGCATCTTGGGTCAAACATCACCTCCTACAAGAAATCTTATTAGGCTACCCCACCTAAAGCAGCCCAGGGACACTCTCATTCTACTATATTTCTCTGGATGGCAACACTCTCAGATATTATTCTTGGTAGTTGGTTTCAAAACAGCACCCCACTAGAACACAGGCAATGCACAGCAAGGTTCTTGGAGGTCAATCATTAACAGTTAGATCTCCAGGACTCACATCCCTGCCTAACACACAGAGTCTCCAACAAGTGATTACTAAATGAACAAATGAATCATATCCCACATCACACCAGTCCTCGACAAGGCAGAATCCTTTTATATGGTCAACGTTATGCAATTTCCTGTACAAACGGGGAGGGGATCGCTTTAGTTAAATGACTGGGCTTCATTAAAATGGGTTTTAAATGGTCTGTAGAAAAGAAGCTGGTTTCTTTAATGATATATCAAGTAAGAGGCATCTTTGAACCACTGGGAACTAGAAAAAGAGTTGCAAAATGCAGAGTTTATTTACACAAACAGTTTTGGTGTGAATTAATCACCCAACATCAAGGACGAAGAGCAGAGGAGAGGGAACTATAGCTTCATTGAGGAGGACAGAGTTGGCATTAAGAGTCCAAGGCTCTTGGGACTGGAGAGATGGCTCAGTGGTTAAAGGCACTTGCTTGCAAAGAGGCCAGATACTCCCAAACCTGAGTGTATGTGAGGCGGCAAAGCATGGGCTCAACTGTCAAGGAGCAACAGACTCAAAAGGCAGAAGAGCCGAAGGGACCAGGTGGAAGCGGAGACTTGGTGAGTGGCGACTGCGCCAACACTTTGCAGCAACTGGGTATGCGGCTCCCAGCCAAGCTTCTGGGCAGCCTGCTCCACATTATGTTCTGTTCTGTTTTGTCTTGTGTTTGTTGTTTGTTTTGGTTTTTCAAGGTAGGATCTCAATTTTGCCCAGGCTGACCTGGAATTCACTATGTAGTTTCATGCTGGCCTTGAACTCACAGGGATCCTCCTACCTCAGCCTCCCAAGTGCTGGGATTAAAGGTGTGCGCCACCATGCGTGCAACATCCACATTGTTTGGCTTGACTCTCCCTCCAAGTGCAGCACCTCCAATTTATAAAGCAGAAAACTGGGCTGGGAAAAGTAAAGCAACTTGCTCAACTGAGCTGTGGAGCTAGGATTCCATCCAGAAAATCTGAGTCCAAACCAAAGACTTAGTCCATAGGCTTGTATCCGAGGAGGGCCAGGGACAGACTACAGCCTTTACTGCTACAGCAGGGAACACTAGGTCTGAGGTATGTTCCTTCTGACGACCCAAGGGGGAGAGAACACAAGAAACTGAAAAATAAATCAAAGTATTACAATGACAGAAAGAACATCATAAGAGATGACGACAAAGACAAAACAAAAGTCTGAAAACCTTGCTGCAAACTGTTAGGAAGGTCAGCAGAGACTCAACACAGCGTCCGCAGCAGGGGTCCTTTCTGATCACTGTCTGGGGAAACAAGGCAGGTCTCCTGCCCATGAAGCCTGGGATGAGGTTAAACTGGCACCACACTTTCTATGATGCTTACTCCCTGTACTTCAGCTGTGTCCATCTCTTCAGAGAGTTCAAAGCACGAGTCATAAAGAATCCATTTCTAAATGGAAGAGACAGTGCCAAGGTATGGCGGGAGCCTCTGTAACCTTCTGACTTTGTGCATTTAACTGTCTAGGGTTGGGGACAAGCCATCAAGTGGCCCTTGGAACTGCATGGGGTATGTCTTTGGTGGGCAAATGCCTCTTGGAAAGGACCAGACCTAATTACACCCTAAGGTTCCCAACTTCAAATTAAGCAGATGGCAAATGAGCCACCAACCGGGTCAATCCATTATAAAGAGAGGACTGTGTGATTTGCGAAAGTGATATGTGGACTGGTTTACCAGTGTTGTGTGCGGTGGGGAAGGGACCCTGGGGGTATTGGACTCCCTGCCTCTTTTTATTCATTCAGCACATACTTTTTGGGGGGAGTTATCACTGGAGATTTAATCTAGAGAGGTGTATACTGTAGGTAAACCCTCCCCCACTGAGCTATATCCCTAGACTTACTTTATTTTTTATTTTTAAATAGGGTGTCACTGTCACTAAGTTGCCCAAGCTGACTTTGAGCCCACTCTGTAGCCCAGGAAGCCCTTGAACTTGAGATTCTTTGCCTTAGCCTTCTGAGTATCTGGGATTATTAGCCTGTATTTATTTGTAGGTATGTGTGTTCACATGTTCCTGTGTAAGCGTGAACTTCACATGCCATGGCATGTGTGTTCGGTCATAGGACAACCCCCTGATTTGAGGTTGGATTTCTTTCTCTCCCTCTTCTTCTCTAGGTTTTTTTTTTTTTGCTCTGCTGTTATTCTCTGCTGAGTGAGCTCACTAAGAGATTCTGGAAAATTTTCCTAGCTCCACTTCTTATCTCATCATCAGCATCAGTGTGCTGTGATTACAGATGCCCACTATGGCTTCCAGCTTTTTTTCATTAGGTCTGGTGATCAAACATGGGTACCCTACTTCCGTGGTGAGAGCTTTATCTGGTGAGCATCCCCATCACCCAAGATACATTTTTTTGTATATTTTTTTTAATGAGAGAGAAATAATTGGTGTGCCAGGTCCTCTAGCCTCTGCATTCCAACTCCAAACGTGCATGCCCCCTTGTACACGTGTGCGACATTGTGCATTTGCATCACTTTGTGCATCTGGCTTATGTGGGACCCAGAGAGTCAAACATGGGTCCTTAGGCTTCGCAAGCAAGTGCCTTAACTGCTAAGCCATCTCTCTAGCCCCAAACATATATGTTTTTAAGGTACCTTAGGTTTCAGGTGATGCACCAGGCCTGAGTGGTACAGGTCCTACCTGTCTGGAACTTGCAGACTAGACAGAGGATATGAACAATACACAAGTCATATAACAAATATACACGTGATCACAAAGTACAGAAACTCTACAAGACCTGTCTGTTAATCCTACAGTACCATGAAAGCAAGCCACAGGGAGGCCTCGTGTTTTCAGCTAAGAGGATAAGTAAGGTCACATCACTCAGAGCATGTCACCTAAGCTGTCACATGTCTTACATGTCTAAAAATTTATGAAAAAAGTTATGCATTGATGTCTTCAATGTAGATTATTAAAAATAACATTTCCAGCCAGGCTTGGTGGCACACACCTTTAATCCCAGCACTTGGGAGGCATAGGTAGGAGGATTGCCATGTGTTCGAGGCCTCAGACTACATAGTGAATTCCAGGTCAGCCTGAGATACAGTGAGATTCTCCCTCAAAGCAAACAACAAAAAACAAAAGTAATGTTTCCATCTACACTGGAAGGGGTAAGAAAGGCTCTACAGGTTCAGGTCCCAGGCAGTATGTACCTCACTCTCTATGAGAACTTTTCTCTATAGCAAACTTTACAGGGAAGTGAGGCAGGGAGGAGGAAGGCAAAGAAAGGTAGAAAATGATATAGAGAGATCAGAAAGGGGAAGATAAGTAGGGGAATGGAGGGAAGACATAGGGTGAGAAGAGCAGGGGAAAAATACAGATGTAAGAAAATGGACCAAAGAATACAATATACACACATGATCATGTCAACATGAAACCCCTTATTTTGTACAATGAATATATGCAAGTAGAAGAGAAAGAATGAAAGAGTGCATATGTCTTTAACTGTCCCTACCACCACTTCCTCCAAGTAGATTAACAGGAAAGAGGAGGGTAGGAAAGGGGAAGGGAAGGAAAGGCAGGGCAGGAAAGGGAAGGAGGAAACAAATCACTACCTTCTGAGCACCTATTTGCTTTAAGATATAACCATTTTCTTCTTTTTTTCTTTTCTCTTCCTGAAAAGCTGGAAAAGCACTTTCAACCCTTTCATAGCTTCGATCACTCCAGAGTCTTAACATTATTTTAACAGAGCTTTGTGTGTGCAAATACAACTAAAACCAGGAATTGGGCCTTTCTCCTTAGAAGCATCTAGCTAATCTGACTGTATATATATCAAGCCTACACGTGCAATAAGCATGTCAACGTGCTTAAGAAGCATCATGTCTCCACTCACTTCGGATGGCTCTGAATTCTCATATTCACCTCCCTCATCTCTTTTTCTTTCTCTCTCTACCCATCCTCCTCCCCCCCTTTTTTTTAAAAAAAATAGCAGTACTGGGATTTTCCCTTTTTGAAATCTGACAGAAACCTAAAGTATTTCAGTTTTTGCTACAAAGAAAAGTATAGTGAAAATGCCACCGGCATTTCCTTTAAACACCTACCTGACTAGTCGACGCTCATGTGAACCTTTCTCACCCTGCTTCAATTGCAACATAAAATCTGTACACAGCAATGGAGCACGTGGCTCCTAGGCCTTGCTTCCGTGAGCAACTATGTCACTCACGCCGAGAACCACGTGCTGGCTGTGCAGTGATTTCCACCCATTTCGCATCACTCAAACTGAGCCCTCCACAGAAAAGCTTTTAACAGCCACATCTGGCCTTTAATAAATCATGCCACTCTGTCTTCCTGCCAAAACTCCTCCTTTATCTAACTTACATCCTCATGATGAGATAGGAAATCACACATTATGGTGGTGACAAACAACTGTAATTATGTCATTAGTAGCCATTTAGTCTACAAAGGTGCTCAAAAAGGAAATGTAATGCACAATGCAACATATAGGATAATACATTGATCGCAGTTCTAATCTGCTTTACTTCATGAGTGTAAAAGGCTGGCATCATTCTTGGGCACAGCAGGCAGTAATGGCACACCACTTTCTGAGCTATACAGCTATTTTATTCCCCTATCTACTTAAAAATAAAAAAGCATTTAATAGCTTGATTTAGACATAAAAGTTATTTGTGATGCCTCGCTGATTATAATATTTATTTTTCAACTGCTGGTAGAAGTGACTTTTATGTTCAGAAAGAAACTTGAGTTATTTGGGTTTAGGAAATTTCGCATCCATATGTGAATGCACACATGCACACATGTGTGGGATTACATTTGAGTGCACATGTGTACAAAAGCACACACATATAGGCCAAAGAAATCAACATGCCCTATCATGACATCCCAGTGAGCAAGGAAAATAAGCTACAAAAGACAGATGCAAGAAAGGTGGCTGCCTTTAAGAGAGAATGGATCCAAGTACATGATATACATGCATGAGTGTCATAACGAAACCCATTATTTTGTGCAATAAATACATACCAAGAGAAAGGGAGCGAGAGAGACAGAGAGAGATTTTTATCCCCACTACACCCTCCATGCCAATTACTAAACAATTCAAGAGGAGTCAATATAACAACTTGGATGTACTTCAAAGCTCTATAACCCTGTTCATTTTCCTGCAAGTTCACAAATGTCAAATGACTCATGCCATGAAGATCACAGCTCCAACATCCACCCAGAAGAAAGCCCTGAAGACAGAGATGGGAAGGGTGAAGCCCTTAAAGAAACTCCTGGCGTGCTCTCTCTAGTGGAGCATGATGACATAGTCGGTTAGCACACTTCCTCCACCCTGGAAATATACACCCTCAGAGAGGTCAGGGTGAACATTCATGGGCAACATGGTCCATCACTAATGGTAAACTCACTTGTCAGGGAACATCATTCAGTCACAACAAACTCCACACCTCTTAGGAACCTTCCTCTCTATGTGACAATTCACCAAAGACTGTGAGTCACTGAAAAATCCTCACCTGTTAATTGGACAGACACCTAGTGTGATGGTCAAAATTCACTGTCCAATTGACAGGATCTAAAATCACATACAGGCAGAAGTCTGTGTATGCCTGTGAGGGAGTTTCTAGATTGAGTAAACAGAGGCAGAGAGATTCACCCTAACTGTGGACAGCACCCTGCAATAGGCTGGGGTTCAAGGCTGAATGAAAAGGAGAAAAGGAGCTGAACCCAGCATCACCTCTCTGCTTCCTGACTGTGGATGTGGCACAAGCAGCTGCTTCATATTCCTGCTGACTTACCGACCACCATGATGGACTGGACCCTCGAATTAACTGTACCCCCTAAATTAGCCTTTACTGCCTTAAGTAGCTTATCAGGTATTTTGTCACAGTGATGAGAAAACTATTTTACCTAATAAATATTATCTAACTTCTCCATCAACTTGCTTGCTTTAAAACATTTAAGAAGTAAACACAGTGACAGAATGTTGAAAATAGAAACTTCGATACAAAATGTAGTTAATGTTAATATTTATGACCATTATTTCCAACATCTAAGCTTTTTGAAAATATATATGATAAAAGTTCACATTTTAATCTGCTGTGTGTATGCATGTGTGTGTGTATGATGTGTGCACATGAGTATGGATGCACATATGACATACTGAGGGCACAGAGGACAGAGGACAACCTCTGGTGTTGCTCCTCGCCTTCCACCTTGCATGAGGTGACATCTTTGTGGCTGTTCACTGTGTTTACCATGTAATCCAGAATTTCTTGTCCTCCTCCCATCTCCCTGGTCTGAGATTACAGATAAGTGCCATCACATCAGGCTTCATGTGGGTCTGGGTCCTCATGTGCATGCAGCTAGCACCTGATCCCAGGCCAGCTTTTCATGTTTTCAACTGCCACTTGGCAATGGAGGCTTTCCTGGGTGATTTAGAATCTGAATTCATTATTTATTTATTTAGTTAGTTAGTTTATTTTTATTTATTTGAGAGCGACAGACAAAGAAAGAGGCACAGAGGGAGAATGGGCACTCCAGAGCCTCCAGTGACTGCAAATGAACTCCAGATGCATGCACCACCTTGTGCATCTGGCTTACGTGGGTCCTGGGGAATCGAGCCTCAAACAAGGATCCTTAGGCTGCCCAGGCAAGTGCTTAATCACTAAGCCATCTCTCCAGCCCCTGAATTCATTCTTTTAAAAGAATGGGAAGATGAATGAAATATTATGTATATATCACCAATCACAGGACTTAAAACTACTTAAAAATGTTTGTAAACATCGTCTAAGAAGCAGGTGGGAAACTGGGCTGGATGTTTATAAGGCATGCATTTTATCCTTTATTAATTTGTGTGTAATTTTTATTCACGTTTACCATTATCTGAATCTGGAACCACAGATTTTTAGGCTACTTGGGAAGTAAGAGTTGCTGATTTACTTTTTCTAGAAGTAGGGCTTAAAGGGGAACAATGCCCACCACCTAAGTAATAGACAATGGAAAGATATCAGACTCCCTTCCCATTGTTAAGTCCACTTAGGGAGGAATCAGAAAGTATTTATTTAATACCGCCAAAGCAGAAAGTAACACCTCAGTTAGAACCCGAGGCTCTGAGAGGACATGGGAGGGAGAAGGCAGTTGGACTTTTGTAAAACAGAGGGTTTTTGCAGGATGCTCTAGGCTTGGTTTTCAGGCACAGTGGCTCTGCCTCCCATGGAAAAACGAGTCTTCTGGTTCTGGACTTCCCCTACCAATGCTCAAAAGACGTTGACATTTAGAATTTGATATTTTTAAGAGAAGCTTATCTGGAAGTCACACGCTTCTCTGGTTACATAGAAGAGCAACTGTACTTACATCAACGCTATCTTATTTATCAATTCCCCTGCACACTGCTCTCTGGGTACTCATAGTTCAAAAGTTCAAACAGCATTTTGCGTAAAACAAGATAGAAGGAAGGCCCCTTTCTGTTCGCAACTTATGTTCTCTTACCTTCCAGCAGTCTCTAAATGATGTCTCAAGAGCAATGATAAGACAGGGAGGCAAGGCAGCCCTTGAGCTATCATCTCTTCCACACCTACTACAGAGTGGCAGGTTGTGAACTGGGACCCAAATCCTTAGTGACTGCACTTAACTGTTAGTAGAGTGCTCACCTACACTACAAGAAATTCTAGGTTCGATCTGCAGCACTGACTATAGTCCCAGCAGGCAGGATTTAGAAGTAAAGGGATTAGGAATTCAAGGTCATCCTCATCTACACAGTAAGTTCAAGGTTAGCTTACAAGACAAACTGCTAATTTCAGTAAAAAGAAAACAACACAGACCCATGAACAGTGGAAGGAATAAACACAGTTCCAGCAACAGAGTGCCACACAGACTCGTGCCAGTGTAAGCCAGATCTATGTACATCCTCACCTTGACTCCATCTTCAACCCCAGCACTCTACAGGCTGAAGGAGGAGGATCACTGTGAGTTCAAGGTCAGCCTGGGCTAAAGTGAGTTGCACTTCAACCTGGGCCAGTTTGAGAACCTGCCTTGAAAGAAAAATGCAACCTATAAACTAGTTCCCAGATGGTTAGCCTGTATAGTGCTGGAAAGTGCTACACGAGCTGCCAGGGGAAGTGGCCAAAAATTTGGTGAGCAATCCAGGGATCCTGCTATTCAAAAGCAATCAGTCTGACGAGATATACATACCTGTGCAACAGTGGCACCCAGGCTTGCTGGGTAACTGATGGTGTTCTGGCTAGCTAAGAGATCCACTCATTGGAAAGGAACCCATATCTGGAACTGGGAACCAAGATAGAATTGTATGGAGACCAAGATTATGTCTCCAACAAGGTCTCACTAATTTTTGGCCAAAAGAAGGGTTACATCCATCAAAATCTCTCTAAATTAACAATGCTTATGGCTTATGCCTTTTAACCTATGTTGATCTCACTCTCCATTTGAGAACCTGCCCCCCACATCCCCACCCCAAAGGTAGTGGCAACAGAGGGAGGACAAGCAAAATCTATCAACAAGACAAGAAAAGACAACTGACTCTTTGGCAGGAGATGAACTGCCCCACACACATAAGCCAGGGCCCAGGTGAAACCACAGAGGAACTGGCAAGATGAGCAAGAGTGCTGTTTCCATGGTGAGCCTGACAACCTGCACCAGGGTGAAGGAGACGGACACTGAGGACACCCAACACCTACTGAAGCAGAAGTCCAGAATGTCCTGAGAGCTCAACACTCAAATCATACCCATCATGGCTCAGGAAATTTTTCAAAAGAGGGGGAAGAAATAATGTAAGAGCCACAGGTTGAGAAGGAATATCCAGAGGTATTGTGCTTTCCCCTCACCCCTTGCAATGACTGACTGCTGCTCTCACAATTCATGGGGAATATCAACAATACAACCCCATGGGGAATATCAGCAATCCCTCTGGGGAAGGCACCCACAGAATGGGGGCAGGGAGGAGGGAAATGATGGTACTAACAAATGATGTGTCCATATAAAGTATATAATTAATAAAAAGAAAATTGGTACCTATATAAATAAATGTGTGAAAAGTGGCATGGAATGAGGTACCTCATGTTCCTGGCAGATTTAATTCTGAGAAGTGGGAGAAGGAAGAGGTAAAAAAGAGTACAGCAGGGGCTGAAATGTGCTATTCCTTTTAAATACATTTAGAGCAAATATGACAAGATGTTAATAATGGTTTCTTCAGGTCAAAGGGAATATAGATGATGGCTCGTCCTGTACTCTTAACTTTTTCATGTTTTCACCTCTCTGCCCACACTTTGTCCTGCCAATTTAATTTTGAAAATGGTCTTGTATCTACTCAATAGCAAGGTTGTCTTTTTACATACCCTCAGCCAGATATCTCCATTAGTAAGGTGAGAAATTTTATAAGCCAAGTCAAATGCATTCTTCAGAAAGAAAGTTTTGTGTCTCCCTACCCCAACACACCCCTGGTAGAGATAGCACAACCAGTTCTCGATGTGATAACACACCTAAGAAGAGTGATTTAATGTGGCTCACACTTTCAGAACGTTCTGCCACCACAGCTGATTCCATGGCTTTGGGCCTGAGATGAGGCAGAACATCATGGTGGCCAAAGATTGTGGTGGGCAAAGGCTGCTCCACTCAGCAGTCAGGAAGTAGGAGACGGAAAGAAGGTATTGAGGACAAGCTATGTATTCCTTGAGCACACTCCCAGTGACCTACTTCCTCTTAACTAGGCTCTGTCTCCTACTTCCTACCAACTATTAATGACATCAAATTATGCAACTATCAGTGAATCTCCACCCCATGCTGATTAGTTCAGCGCTCTTATAGGTCAGTCACCTTCTAAAAGCCCCACTCATCAGCACTGAATTGGGGGCCAGGCCTTTGGCACATGTACATTTGCGGAGAATCAATGCCTGTCTTACCCACAACACCAAAACTACCCGGGAATTGGAAATAATGAAGATGAACCTTTTCTAATTCATGATTCCAGAGCAGATTGAACAGGTTCTACCAATATCTGCTGCTTTGACTATGAAAGGACTGAAGTTCTTCTTGGTTCCAGGGACAATGTGGACACCCTAACACAACGAAAGCCCTGCTGGAATTTTCAGGCCAGAGGCATGCCTTCAAAACCTGTTGGGACCTCCCATGGCCAAGTCTTTAGCTGCCCAGTGGCCAAGAAAATAAGGGCAGCGCAAACTGGAGAAGTCTGCTTTAGGACCTGGGCTGAGAGGAAGAAGAGCATTTTCCCTCTGCCAAGGCACCCAGGGAGTGATGGCACCCCACAGGCCATGGAAACTAGTATTACCACTAAGAACATTAAACTCAGGGCTGGTGAGATGGCACGGGCGTTAAGTGCACCTCCTGCTCAAGCTTCAGGCTGTCAAGCCAGTACAGCTCGAATCTTCAGAACCTATATTAAACAACTGGATGTGGCCATGTGTAACCCTAGCCTTGTGGAGATCAGAAAAACACAGCAGGCACCAGATCAATGAGAGATTCCAGCTCCTACAAGGATGGCTGAAAAGTGAGGGAGCAAGGCATGACACTCAATGTTTCTAAGCTCTGTTGGAAAACACGGCCCACCCCACAGAAGGGCACATGTGTACACACACACACACACACACACACAAAAGATCAAATTCAATTCAATACTTGTTCTCAGTGACACTGGCACCAATGATAGAGAAAGGTTACTCCTAGTTAACTTGGGGTTGTGATCTACAGTTTGATCGCCTTTAAGTCAGAGACGGGCAATGGGGACTCAAGGGGTACTGGGTAATGTCTTTTGAAAGCAGGACTCAGCTGTTACTTCTTACATTGTTAACGTGTTTCCCAAGCACCACGGGGCCGACAGGGTAGATTTTCATAGTGACACTTGACCAGGTTTCTAAAAATGTTGTACAAAGGCCATTAAGTAGAAAAAAAAGAAACATAATTGTTGACTTTAAATATGCAGGCAAAAGTCATGGTAAATAACAATAATTTGCTTGGAATATTGTTCCGTGCAGCATTTCAGAGAAATCCAGCATACAATTTATGAGAAAGTGCAGGCAAATTAATTGTACACTTTCACCTTTTCTTCTCAACTCCCGTAGAAGAAGAATAACATTTTACCCCATGCAGAGAAACCCCAGAGGCTGCATAGGGTTCTGAAAAGAAACTAATCAATAGTACCAACTGAACCTGAGATTAGATTAAACGGCAGACAGAGGCAAGCAGCCTAGAACTGTTGAGAGCCACCATCCCCATGGCTTTTAGACTCCTTTTCCCTGACGGTAGGTAACAGGCAGATAAGGTTCATGTGCAGAGGCTGAGTCCAATACGAAATGCCACCCCAGGCATGAGAAGTAGCATTGGCAGTGGTCTGTAGAACAGTCACTTCTGAGCAAGTGGGGCCAGCTGCTACATTCCTACACACCTGCCTTGCCTGGGATATAGGAATCTTTTTCCACAAGGACCAGGGGAGGAGGGAAACTGTCATGGTGTCAAACTCAAAGTGACACCTAGGTACAAGTCTCAACTCCTATCTTATTGTCTATAAGATTTTGACTGTGGGGCTGGAGAGATGGCTTAGCGGTTAAGTGCTTGCCTGTGAAGCCTAAGGACCCCGGTTCGAGGCTCGGTTCCCCAGGTCCCACATTAGCCAGATGCACAAGGGGGCGCACGCATCTGGAGTTTGTTTGCAGAGGCTGGAAGCCCTGGCGCGTCCATTCTCTCTCTCTCCCTCTATCTGTCTTTCTCTCTGTGTCTGTCTCTCTCAAATAAATAAATAAATAAATAAAATTTTTTTAAAAAAAGATTTTGACTGGACAAGTGGCTCAACTTCTCTGATGGGCTCTACCTTCCACTGCGGGATGAGTGTAGTAATTAGGGATCACCTCCAAATCAGCCCTGACTATGTGGGGGAGGGAGTGATTAGAAGGGCTAGGCTCTATGCCCTTCAATTCATCAGAGGACCCATGTGCTGCACAGAAGAGCACAGCAGAAGTTCCACTCTGAACTTCTGAACAACTGTCATGCAAATGCACACACTCCTGATCACATCTGCATGAACCCAACCCCACAGAAAGTCATGGCATCCCTGTTTTACACACAGCCATCTCACAGGTAGCCGCCAGAATAGCATTCCTCACTGGCCTTCAGAATCACTTGTCCTCAACTGTGATGTCCACACCACCCTTCTTACAACAGCACACGTTAGTCCTTCCACCATGTGTGTCTAGGAGACTGCCACACCATTCTCCATGTAACACCACACAGGTGGTCCTTCTCTGATATATGTGTGTTTCCTGGACAACAGCATAAACAAAATAAATTTCATGTCTCACAGTTCTGGATCTCCCAAGTCAGCAAGGGGTTTCAGTGAACTAATAGTAAGGCCTGGGTTGGTTCCAGGGAACAATCTGGTTGTTCATCTCTTCAGTCTTGAAAAACCACCCAACTTCCTGAGCATCAGCACCCACTCCTCCACTTCAAATCAGCCATAGTTAGCCAAGGATTTCTCTTTAGTTCTCTCTCCTGTCTATCACTTTGACTTTTAAGGATCCTGATAGTGACTGAGAGAATCCAGTATCATCTCTCCCTTTCCCAAGCTAAGGGAATAAGTGAGCTCCACTTCACTTTCCCAGATTCTAGGGACAACAATTAGACATCTCTTGGGAGTCATTATTCTGCCAGGCATCCCTGACAGTTCTGTCTCTTGGTCAGAATTACTAGCAAAGTGACACATTCTGAAGGTGACTTCAAAGCCCGTCTCCATACCCAAGCCCCCTGCATGCTGCACAGTCTAGCGGGCAGTGTCTGCACTGACTCTGTATCTTGGGAACCAAGTAGAGTGTAGGGCATCAAGATGCTCAAAAGATGTGTGCAGCAGAAAGGAAGGAAGGAAGCGCCTTGCGTTTCTCTCACCTCGACATCTGAATCTGCTCGGCTACCATGCTCAGGAAGGAGGCGTGTCCCACAGGCACAGGAGGTTTCTTCTTGATGCCTGACACAGAGGGCAGGAGGTCCACTCCACTGTGAGCATGGGGATATCGAAGCCAGCCTACTTATCCCCAAGCCCAAGTACGTGTCTGCCTTGGCAAGAGAGAAGTAATACAGCCGCTACCTTGAATTTCTTTGCCAGTGGTTGCCACAAAAACAAATTATTTTTGGTAGAGTGTTTTTTTTTTTTTCTTGAGCTTGTATATTGGGTTGTTTTCTGAGTTGGTGGGGGCATACTTATTTAAAAAAGAACCATGCTTCTAATCCTTAAAAAGACTAAAATAGTTTCATCCTTTCATAACCTGTCATCACGCATGTTTTTCTAAAATTAAACACATATGGCCCAAGCCAGAGTTACATTATGCAGCACATTATGTAATTATCTTTTCAATTTATTACTCCTCAAAATAGAAAAAGATTAGCCCATGTTTCTTAAGTCTGAGTAAACATATGGCCTGAGGATTGTAAATGACATCCTATCTTTAAAAGAAGTTCCAAGACTAAACAACATACAATACTCCCTTTGGAAAGGCCATATGTGACATCAGGGTTGGGAGATACAGAGCTGGGTGGGTGTGCGTGTATGTGTACATGTGTATTGCGTATATGTATACAGCTCTTTGCTTTATATTTCTGCATTTCCTATTAGCTAGAACTCTTGACTTCTGTCTCACAGATAAGGAATATGATCCCGGCCACTTGGGTATTACTAAAAGAACCCTCTGTGTGTCTGTGGTTCAGGCACTTTCCCAGAAGTCTAAGTGGCTCTCAACCTTTATGCCAGCTAGTATGGTCAGATGTCCTTCGAGACCCTTTGCTTGATCACTGTCCTTTTTCCACCACAAGCATGAACCATGGTGGCTAAAGACTTCCCTACCTACAACTATGCCCAACACAGATTCTGGAAGCTTTGAGCAGAACCATGGAAGTAAGGGGATGACAACTTCCCTCCTGTGGCAGCCTTTCTCCAGGGGCCTTGCAACTTGAACACATTTTTTTTTTTTCAACAGGAAGACATTGTTGCACAGGCTATGAAGCTGCAAGGAAATACGTCCAAGGCAACACAACTTGAATCAACATTAACAGTTCAGACCCCACTGAAGACTACCAGAAATGGAATGCCATGAGTAAGCTTCCAGCCTTTATGCTCCCTCCTTCAATGGAAAGGATGGTTTTAAGAAATAATGATGTTTAAAAGCAAGCAAGTTGAAAAGTAGCTAATCAGGCTTGCACACAGAGCCATTCCCATGCAAACATGCACAAGTTTTGTTTTTTGGTTTAATATTTTTTTGAAATATACACTGTGCTAGGAATGTCCAGTGGAAAAACATGGACTCAGAAAACATTTCCTCAAGAGAATGCAATCTCCACTGCATCCACACAATGTTCAACACTATTCCAAAGCAAAATTTTAAAACAGGGCATCTGCTAACATTTTCCTGACTGTCATGGACTGTAAGTAAGGGTCTGTGAGTGTGGAAGGCTCACTACCTGGCCAGTAAGTCACAGGGATCCTCATGTCTTCACCATCCCAGTGCACAATGCCACACTCAGCATTTTTACATTTCATTAAGCATCATAAGAGATAGAGCTCAGGTTTCCACACTCACCAGGCAAACACTTTACTGACTGAGCTATTTTCCTATCCCCTGGAAAGTAAATTTTAAATTCACCTATAGTAAATACCTGTGCTTACAATCGACATCACCCAACATAAAGGGTGTCTACCTACCTGTGAATCCTGGCTGCTATCATTAATTTCTCACATGTCTCCTCCAGGCTCCTCTCCAGAGAAGATGAGTCTGTGCTCAGATTCCATGGAGGCTCCATAGTCGTTCCCCAATCTTTCTGACCACTTAAGGCTGGCAGATAGTGAGCAGTTTCGCACAGAGCATGGCCTGTAGACTGGAACTCCCTCCTCCTCCATAGTGGCAGAAGCACTTGGCTTTGGAAGGAGAAAAACTGCAACTCCCTCAGTGCCTCTTCCACTCCCAGCTCTGAACCTAGAACGGCCACTTCCTCTCTAGGAGCCTCAGTTTCTTCATCAATACATAGTGAGCAATGGCAAAATGGGAATCCTACCGGGTCCATTGCAAAGAAATTCCAGCACATGAGATGATGGACATAAGGATGAGGATGCCCACAACAGTAATTACTACACAAAGCCCACATTTAAGGAACAAGTAGGATGCGCTCTAAAAAGGGTAGGCACTACCTTGAAGTGTGGTAGTCATCACCCTGCTTCAAGCTTTGAAATGTGCTCCTTTTCTAGACAAGTGGTCAATTTTTTACTGTTTGGTAAAATATTCAAATTCAGGCTGGGGAGCTAGATGAGTGGACAAAATGCCTGATAAGTAGGTATGAAGACTGGAGTTAGGACCCCAGCACCTATGGGCATGGCAGCATGCACCTGTAATCCCACTACTAGATCCCTAGGGCTTGCTGGCTATCTAGCCGAATAGATGAGCTCTAGGTTCATTGAGCCAAACTGTCTCAAAACATAAGGTGGAGAGTGACTAAGAACATTTAACATTGACCTCCAGTCTCCACACATTCACACACACACATGTACATATAATTACACAACATATACATATACATACAGCTGCTCACACATATCATATACACCCACACACAAATGAATATGCATCCATACATGCAGACACATCTCACACATATATGCATACAAATTCAAAATGCTCAGTCTTGCCAGGCATGGGGGTGCACGCCTTTAATCCCAGCACTGGGGAGGAAGAAGTAGGAGGATTGCTGTGGGTTCAAGGCCACCCTGAGACTACATAGTGAATTCCAAATCAGCCTGGACTAGAGTGAGACCCTACCTCAAAAAGAAAGGAAGGAAGGAAGGGAGGGAGGGAGGGAGGGGAGGGGAGGGGAGGGGAGGGGAGGGGGAAGAAAGAAAGAAAGAAAGAAAGAAGAAAGGAAGAAAGAAAGAAAGAAGAAAGGAAGAAAAAAGAAAGAAAAAGAAAGGAAGGAAGGAAGAAAAAGGAAGGAAGGAGGGAGGGAGGGAGGGAGGGAGGGAGGGAGAGAGGGAAGGAAGGAAGGAAGGGAGGGAGGGAGGGAGGGAAGGAAGGAGGGAAGGAGGTAAGGAAGGAAGGAAGGAAGGAAGGAAGGAAGGAAGGAGGGAGGGAGGGAGGGAGGGAGGGAGGGAGAGAGGGAAGGAAGGAAGGAAGGGAGGGAGGGAGGGAGGGAGGGAGGGAGGGAGGGAGGGAGGGAGGGAAGGAGGGAGGGAGGGAGGGAGGGAGGGAGGGAGGGAGGGAGGGAAGATGCTCAGTCTGTTCACTCAGTGGTGCAGGTGATATGACATAGAGGATCAGACTCCCACATGTGATCATAGCACCTACTCACCCCTAGGTAAGTTAGCCAACATCTCCCAGCTCTGATGCCTTGCCTGGAATACCACACAGACTCAAAATCATTGTCACCCATCTACTTTGGGCAATGACAATCTGGGACTCATAGGTTGGAGCAAATGAGAGAAGTTCGCAGGTTTCAAAGTATTTGTCAGGGGCTCATTCTGATCAAAGGCGCCCCCAATGCTTTTTCTGCCTTGATCTCCATGTGGTGACTCTGCTCAGGAGTTCAAAACAGTATAATCTTTTGGCCACAGTGGGCTAGATCACGGGCTGAAGACTAAAGCCAAGGCTGACCACAAATAGGGCACAAGTGACCCAGCTGCCCTTTGAAGTGAATGTAAACCAGGAGGGAGGAGCCACTCTGCACGCTCCCAGATGATGCAACCAAGCCCTTTCTTTGAGACAGCACACAGGAAAGACAGCACGAGGACGGCCTGCATGACGACTTCTCGCCGGCTGCCCAACACTCCTGCAACTCACGGTGTATGCAACATAAATGAAATAGACAAGGGTGAATAAATACATTTGACAGCGAAGATGTGTGTCTAATTAAAAATATTGTCCTGCTTAATATAGGCTATCCGGCTGTCGAATTAATGTGCCACCTGTACACGTATTTGGGAAGAAGAAAAAGTAATAGAATTTCAATAGTTGCTTTTTCTCTTGGGGTGTAGGAATGACTGCCCAAGTTTATGCTCAGGGCCCACTCTATCAAAGTCAAGGCCAGAGTGATGGGGGTAGGGTGTGGGAAATAAACAATATAGCCAACAATATTCAACTAGATACTCAGCTGACGCGCACACACAAGTGACAGAAATCCCATGGCACAACACCCATGCAACACAATGCTTTACTGAATTAAAAAGGGTGACACACAGGCTAGGGAGGCTTAGTGGATAAAATTCTTGCATGAAGGCCTGAGTTCAGATTCCTACCACTCAGGTAAGAGCCACGTATGGGGCTTGGACCCATCAAGACAATGTTGGGGAGGCCAAGACAGAATGTCCCTACAGATTGCCAGCTGCCTAGTTTAGACACATCAGAGTTCTAGGTTCAGAGAGAAACCCTGTCTGACAAAATAAGGTAGAGGGTTGGAGAGAGGTGGCTCAGTGTTAGGAGCACTTCATACGCAAGCACGATGGCCTGAGGAAGGCTCAGAGCAGTGAGTTTGATTTCCATAATCCATGTAAATAGCCAACCACGGGCATGCCCTCCTGTAACCCTAGTTCTTAGGGGAACAAAGACTGGAGAACCACCACGGTTCATGAAACTGCCAAGCATCAGGAATCAGTGAAGACCTACCTCACAGAAACAAGTGAATAAGCAATGCAGGGAGACACCTGAGGTCCCCCTCTGTCCTCCACATGCATGTATGCAGTGCTGGCTCTGCACACACACATGCATACACCACACATATACACACTCCACAGCACACCTTCTATACATATACATACACACACACCAACACATCTGTGTTATGAAGACCAAGATGTCAACACACACACACACACACAAGCACATGCGCATGTGTACTTTTCCTGTAGGCTTTATCTCTGTCTTCTTATCTTTCACTGACTTTCCCTTTGAACATCTGATTACAAAACATGTGGAAACATGAAGATAAGCTGAGAGGCTCCTACCCAGACTTTGGGTTCTACCAGCTAACATAGTGGTCTGCTTGTCTTACCACTTTGAAGAGAAAGTTCTACAATATATTTTACAGAGAAAAGACAAGTGACCAACGACACATAGTGTGTGAGCTCACTTATGAAAACATCCATGGGTGTGTGTGCTCACAAGCTGAGCAACAACAATGGAAGGAAATACACAACATGTTAAAAACCACACATACACTCATTATATACATACATACATATATATATTTACCCACATACATGCATATGTATACACATTTTCCATCTTGGTTTTGAGCAGTAAAGGAAAGAGACAAGAAAGAAAGCAGAAATTTGAGGAAGGCAGGAAGGGTACAGGGTGAAAAGAACATATTCAAAGCCATCAATGCTTCCATCCCCTGGCTGCAGTGGCTATGGCCAAAGCTCTCAGCTGAGGCTCCTCACAGGAGAGAGAGTTACACAGGGCACATGGGAGCAGCTGAGTGGCATCCTGGCCCTCTGCCCTGCTGGTAACTCTGATACTGGAACCTGATTCACTACCTTGCAGATGGAGGTTGAGAACAATCTTCAAGCCCCTGCCCATGAGTTCTGGGAGATGTCCTGGAGATTTCCCAGTGCTGGTTTCTGCCACAAACAACCCAGGACATTCAGGACACAAGTTGCCAGAGGCAATTATTCTTTGGGTCTACACTGCATTCAACACACCCCTTATTAGAAAGCTCCTTGGTGTGCATCCATCTCCACCTCCAGCCTGAATAGACAGGAACAGCTCAGTCACAAGTGAACTGCGCAGGTGAGGAACACCCTCTACACCCCACATACAAGTTGATGGAGCCCCACTCCTTTACCTGCCAATACAAGCTTCTGTGCCCATTGCCGGACTCACTGGAGAAGACTTATGTCCTGTTTCCAATGATTAAAACATGGAAGTGAAATTTCCTCTGCTCCAAAAACATTCTGAAAGCCTCTCAGAGCCTTCGAGAAATACTCCACCTATTGATAGGGTGGAGAGAAGGGGATAAAAACCAAGCAATCATAAAGAGAACTGGAGCGCCCAGCATCCAACATACCTGCTTTGAGCTTGGCCTTTAAAGACCAGAGATGCATATGATTATGTTACGAGTAAGGACTAATAGGAATGTCAGAGCAAATGAAATCCACGTGGTAACTTACATCAGGTTCTTAAACAACAGTCATGGATGTCTCAGCAGAGACATCTCATACCTTCAAGGTTTCGTTTTCAAGTCCTACATCCAGCTTCATGGGAGCCACCCACCACCACATTCTCTCTCACACAAAACTACCTGTCCTTTCATCACTGTGGCCCATTGAAGGAGAATACCTAAGGTGCATCCTACGAGAAATATAGGCACTCAGAACTAGGGCATTAAGTTCTCCTTAATCTCTTAAGAGTCATTTGTAATAGAACCTCTCCCTCAGCATGAGCACATGTAGGTGAGGTGAGGATCTGTGTTTACGCACACAAACATTCTGTACCCCACGTGTGTGTGTTATAGGCAGTGTGTGTGTGTGGGGGGTGTCTCAGTTTAAAAAGAAATGTGTAAAAAGCAAAGAAACCTTAAAACAAAACTCCCTACACATAGCCCAGATGGATGTACCAGACAGTCCTTGATGTCACAGATTACCTAAGGTCCCATTAAAGTACCAGAAGGGTGGCACGTGGCTCAGTGGCACAGCACTCGCATGGCAGGTGCTGGACCCTGGGTTCCAACCCCAAGAAATGAAAAGCAAAAGCTGTAAAAGGAGTGTCCCACTGACAGATTAAGAAAATAATCTAACAGCTAAAACCACTCAGTACAATTATTAATCCATCTACAACTTGCAATTTTTTTCTTCTTTTATTAATAACCAAAAATGTTTCAAACATCCAAAAAACCACATAAAGTTTACAAGAGAGATGACATAAAAACGTGTTTCAAGATGTGGGCATAAAAAAGTACTTTCTCCTTGAACCTGAGTATTTGATGTGAGAGCCAACATGCTTACATAAAGAAAACCTTATAATCTGACAGTGCAAGAGAATTTACATGTCACAGAAGGGGACTCTCGTTTCATAGAAGTGGGCAATGGTGCTCAGAGGTTCAAGCAGCTTGTACAGGAGGTAGGGACAAAAATGGTCCAGAGTACCAGACACAAACAGGCACAGGCAAGCAGGGACACACACACACACACACATGCACGCACGCACGCACATACACACACACACACACACACACACACTTATTAGGAAGTCTAAGTGTAAATGGAACATGGTTATTGATGTAGGCTCTGGTATGTGATGACTGGCGTTTGACTATGATGGCGATTTCAGTGTAAAATGCATTCCCTCCCTCAATAATCTCATGTGTTTGAACACTTGGTACCCAGCTGGTGCCATTGTCTGGGCTGATTGTGAAGCCTTTAAGAGGTAGAGCCTTGCTAGAGGAAATAAGTCATGGGGTGGGGAGGGGAAAAGAGGGGTCCTTACAGTGTCACAGCCCAGTCCCACTTGCCATTTTCTCCCTCTACTCCCTCCCTGCTGGTGTAGAGATATGACACAGGCTGTCTGCTCCTGCCATGCCTTCCCCACTGATGAACACTTCCCCTTGAAACTGAAAGCTGAAAGAAAACTCCTTTCTTAAGAGCTTCTACTCAGTCATATTGCCCCAGCAACAAGAACCAGCAACAGTCAGAACCACAATACCACAGGCCCTTAATCCCACAAAGCACATAACCACCCCTGAGAAAGAATGTGCCCTGTAACATAAAGGCAACCAGCTAGAGTAACCCTTTGGTTTGTAAGCAAATTATCTGGCTTGCTTTCAAAATAAGAGCTCAAAGATCAAAACGGCAGAAAGTGGAGAGACATCTTTATCTCCTCTGCACCCACAGTTATTATAATTTGTTTAAGAAATGGCTACAAAATGTCCCCTTCCTGACAGACATTGTACTTACATGCAAAAACACAAGTCAGAAAGTCATGCCTGCCTTTTTTAGGTGGTGAGAAGACAAACACTAATCAATACAAAAACATAGGTACACATAAAATAATGTATGAATGAATGACACACAATCAAGTTACATAGGACCTAGGAAGAATGCTAACAGAGAGGTCAGGGCAGTGGCTAGCAGGCTGACAGCCAGAGGTAAGACGTAGCTAAGCAAGACGGGAGGGAGGCTGAGTCCAGAGGGAATCAAAGGCATATATAAAGGTCCTGTGGCCCAGAAAGCAGAGTGAGACCCAAGCACAGCTCTAGCCAAACACTGAAGAAGCAAGGAGGAGCAGGGGCGGGGGGTAAGGGGTGCAGATGCGGAGAATTCACCCCATGTGGGCTGGGAAGTACAGTTGCAGAATTCCATCTTTATGAAAAGGGTGTAGGCAAAGCCTATGTTGACACTGGTCAACAGTGAGGGTGACATGGTCACACTGCATTTTGCAAAGCTCACATAGGACAGGCTGGAGAGGCCCTAGCCAGTCTGTGACCAAAGAAGATAAATAAATAAATTAAAATAAATCAGCCATTTTTACTGGATTCCTCTTAGAGAAAAACCCCAAAGGAGGTCTTTATGAAATGCCCAAAGCAGTTCTGCAAATACATGTCAGGCAGAGCTGGGGTGGGCTCAAAAGAGGGCTCCGAAACCAAAGGATGCCTCACAGTGTCTTCAGCGCTCGGCTCAGTGGAGGTCCACGGGGTGCAAATAAACACTCTGAGCCCCAATCCCGCCCTCCATGGAATTTGCAGATGGTTTATTCCAGCATCTGTTTCCCATTGGCCATGTTCCACCAGTATTGATTTTAGACTTCCAATTATCTCTATATTTGAGCTTCTGAGCTAAGACGTGAAAGACCCGACACCAAAACCCAAACTGGAAACCATTCCAAGTGGTGCTCCTAAATGAGCACCCTGCTTCTGGACCAGCATCTATAGCAGATGCTGAGGATGGCAGCGGAAAACAATAAAGACAGGACACAGGCTTTAATGTCGCCACGTATCTTTCTTCAAATCACACAAGGCCTCTTGGGATTTTATTTTTTCCCCCTTGACTCTGAGACCCTATCAAAGTGTCATGTTTCCAGCTCCAGTTTTTAGGAGACAAAAACATAAACAAAAACAATTTTAAAAAAAAAACCCTATGTTTTACATTTATTTGCTAAATTCCTCTTAATCAAAGGTATAGGAAAGAGTTAATACTTCATTTCATTTTTCTCGGCAGAGAAAATAAGGACAGACATCTTAAGCTGGCTGTGGACTAGTGGCACGTTTAGGCAGAGCTGAGGCTGTTGGGTTTAATTTGGCCAAATAAAGGAACTCTCAACCCAATGAGCATCTGGTCCTCGGCGCCGGCGCCGGAGCTCTCCCTACTGCAGATCAAGGACACCACTGGTGGCACTGTTTAGACAAACACCCTGCGAAGACAGGCTGTGGATAGGAAATGTGGTCTGTTGCACTGTTAGCCTAGTTTTGGGTCTTTTTGTTTTTCTCCTTCTTCCTTCCTTTGTGAGAGCTTTTTGTGTGATTTTTACTTACAAAGTTGTCTGTGTTAATTTCTATGGGCCAAATCTGGCTCACTTTTTTTTTCCTTGCCAATTTCACAGCGCAATTCTATGTGCTTAAGGAGGAGAAGAAAGGAGTGTGCGTACGCGTGCATCCCTCCACTGACTGGCCCCTCAAGCCAAAGGAGTTTTTCTGGTCACAGACTTGACAAGAACGTAGGCAGCACCACGATCGGGTGTTCCTAATGACAAACTCTGCGTCTATTACCGAGACCGATCAAATCTTCCCAGGTGGCCTAAATTCAGCTCTATGCAAGTGTCCCCACAGAACTTTCACAAGGGAGTCCCAGAGAGACTACAGAAAGGCTGTTTGCATATTCTTCTGCCTAGGCAAACAAAACCTAACCAAACCAAAGCTACATAGCATTTTTCTTCTTGACTGTTCCCTCATATGTAAAACATAGCTCTATAACGTAAATGCTTCATTCACTTTAAAGAGCTAGAATCAAACAGTACACCAGGTTTTCCTCTAGTTTCCATGTTATTTTATTGCTGATTTTTTTCCCCATTACTTTGAAGTGATAATAGCGTTTGACTTTCATCCACTCAAAGGAGCTAACAGAGACAGAAACTGGTAACTGCCAGACCCCTGACATTTCACTCAGGACAAGTCAAATCCACGTACTACAGCCCACTCCCCCAAATCCACAGGAGATTGGAAGCTCCATACCAACGGATAACTTTGGGGTACCCACAATCTCCATTTTTTTTTAAACAACTTTACCTGCTTCCTCATTTTTGTCGTGTGTGTGTGCTATGCTGCACATGTGGAGGTCAGGGGCAACTTTAGGTACTGCTCATGGCCTTCTATTGTGACTGAGACCAGTGTGTCTCTTGTTGTTCACCATTGTATAAGCCAAGCTAGCTGGTCCCAGAGCTTCTGGATTTTCCTGTCTCTCCCACCTCACTATTAGAGAGGCTTGCCCCCATACCCCCTTTCATGTAGATTCTGGGGCTCTGAATTCGGGTCATCATGCTTGTACAGCAAACACTTTCACCTGCTAAGCCATCTTCCTAGCACAGTTGTACCTATTTCTAAAAGGTTATACGTCTTAAGGATTTCATAATCGCATGTTAGTGACCCATAAGAGGAAAATGAAAGGGAAATGATATTACAAATTATAGCTTCTGACCTTTGCAGCAGAATTGCAAAGAAAAGTAATCAAAAGTTGATGTTTATAGAGGTTTCAGCCCTGGGTGAAAATGGGCAGGTCTCAGGATGGTACCTAACACCTGCTCTTGACATGTAAGACATAGACTAGATACCCATAAGCATGGTTAGTCTCAACCTGCAGTGCAGGAAGGACAACAAGCTCACCATCTGGGCTCTAGACTAGCTATAATACTTGCACACAAACTGCAAAGCTCTGGACTCACTCAGCATCTCCCAAGGTGTGTGAGTTGCAAGTCCCATGGGTGGTACACGTGCTGCTTTGAGACGATGAATGGATGAGAATACAGCTCGTGTGTGAGTGTGTGTGTGTATGTGTGTATGTGTGTACATTTTTAAGAGTGACGTGCTCATCTTTACAGTATTCCTTTTTTAAAACATCCACCATAACATTATTTATAAGCAAATCCCAAAGTCACCCTTGATGAAAAATATTTTTAAAGTAATCTTTAAGGAGTGGGGAAAGGGGTCAGTAGGAAAAGTGCTTATTGTGCAAGCATGAGGACCTGAGTGAAAATCTCCAGCATCCACCTTAAACCTGGGGGGGTGGTGATCTGTGCAAAATCTGAGAGCTGGGGAGGTGGAGAAGGGGGACTCCTAGGGCTTGCTGGGTACCTTGTCTAACCAAACCAGTGAGCTTTTGTTCTCAAAAGTGGAGAGTGACCGAGGAATGCACCTGAATGTTGCCCTTTGACCACCACATGAACACATGTGCATACGTAAGAACACATGTGTATGCAACACACACACATAATCTTTTAAAAAAGCATCACAGGCTGGGCATGGTGGCATGTACCTTTAATCCCAGTTCTTGTGAGACCAAGGTAAAAGAACTGCTGTGAGTTCAAAGACAACCTGAGATTACATAGTGAATTTCAGGTTAGCCTGGGCTAGAGCAAGACCCTACCTAAGAAAGAGAGAGAGAAAGGGAGAGAAAGATAGATCACAAAAATTTTAGGCATGTTATACATCAAGGGAAGGGTGGAGCCCATCAAGCAACCATTTGGCTGCACAGTGATAGGGAAGGTGAACACTGATGGTAAGAGCATATTGGGAAGGAAGTCTCTGTTCCTCTTCTACCACGGCTACAGTCATCACTCCATCCCTCTCAGCCCAAGCGCCCTCACCTGGGCAGGGGGAGAAATACATGCATCTCAAAGGTTTCCACCGTGGAACTTCTAAAAGGGCTAAAAATGTATGACATGCATATATTATCAACATGGCCTGGTGACAAAAGCCTTGAATCCCAGCCATTCAAGAGGCTGAGGCAAAAGTTTACAAATTCAAGCCTGGTCTGGCTGTAGAGTGAGTTGAAGGCCAGCCTTTGTAACTTAGTGAGATTCTGTTTCAAAAAGAAGGAAATAGATCAGGAGCTTACCTAGAATTTGTGAGAACTTGTGCTCAATTCTAAGTGCACACACACATATACATACCACGGGGGGGGGAGGGGGGAGGGGAGAGGGAGGGAGGGAGGGAGGGAGGGAGGGAGGGAAGGAGACAGAAAGAGGGAGAGGGAAGCACACAGTCAGTAAAGTGCTTGCTTTACAATCATGAAGAGATGAAGAGTCAAATTTGGCCTTGACAGCATGTTTGTTATTCCATATACATGTATGCATATACACATATAATATACATAAAAGTACATGTGTATATATGTGTATAAAAACCAGGTCCTATCAAAGGTCCTGGAAGATCAGGAAACACAGCATCTTTTCCTGCATGGTTCTCATATCAGAGTTCCCGGCTCCTATCCCAACCAGCATCTGGTGAGCCCTGGGTTCATAGAATGAAATCACCGAGCTAGAAGTTTTCCTGCATTATTCACAAAATCTGCAGCAGTGTTTCAAGCAGTCTCTCTCTAAGAGACCCTTGAGGTAAGACCAGATATATCCACACCACAAAGCATGCCATCTTTGTGCCGGGGACAGACTCACCAAAGGAAAATATATCATCATGACCTCCAAGGCCTGCTGCTTCCTGAAGAATATTGAGACATTGAGCAAGCCCTCAGGAAGAGACAAAGGAGAAGGGTAAAAGGAAGGGTGGAGCAGGAGAAAGTAAGTCAATACGACTTGCCTCCATTCCGACACCAGAATAAAAAAAAAATAAGCAAATCAGAGGAAAATGTCACTCTTGATGCCTCCTCTACCCGCAGGTAAATTTATACCCTGTTCATAATTTCAGAAAAAGGGAATGAAGCTACGTATTTCAATATTTTCTCTGTGCCAGGGCAATTTAGTTATCTTCTTATTCAATAAGGCAACCAAAATTGCATGCTTCCTAAATAATCTTGAGTTTATACTCTTTGACATCTTTTTTTCAAAGAAGCGTCCATTGTTTGAGGGCCAGCTCCCCAATGCATAACAACGAATTACAGTCCATGCTATTTTAGGAAAACCACAGGACGCGAACACAGGACACCTGCAGAATGAGTGGGTCACACTAGAAAGAGGAAAGCTGCTGGCTTCAAGACCTCCTGCTGAAATAAAGCCTAGCTCCACTCTTCTTTCATCTAAGTGCTATGATGTCATCAAGCCACTGCCCAAAGCCCTCCCTAGAAATGGCAAGCTTCCTCCTAAAACCATCACCACCAACCATAATTCTCTTAAACAAAAACAGACTAGCATTGCCCACCAAAGACTAGCATTCCAGATGCCTTCAAAAAGCTGACGAGGCACCTCTACAGGACCTGCTCTGAAGACAGTTCTAATCTGAGGCCCTCCTCATGTTGCCTCAGTTTCCCTTTGTATAATGCCACCAGATAGTCTCCTTTGAAATGCTCAAACAACTGACCCAATTGTCTAAGGCATTCTGTATTCACCAAGGAACCCAGGCACTGAGCACTTTCTATTTGCACATATTCTGCCATCTCCATAGTGTGATGTGCTACAGGGAACATGAACTCACTGGCTGGTTTCAGTCACACTTTGCAGCTTTCTAGCACAAGTGAACAAGTAAAAGACAGTGGAGATGGAGCTGCCCTGGAACAGAGAAGGAAACCAGAACCTGGAGGGAATATGAACTTCCCAGCCAAGAGCCACCCTGTTGCTTTCTATTTCTATGACACAAAGACCATGCCATCTAAAATGCCTCACTTCTCAAAGAAACACATTGGAACCACCTGGTGGTCTTGGGAAAGACAGACTGAGTCAGGGTGATGGGGAGAGAGCTCAAGGTGGGAAGCCTAGCAAGTCCCTGGCAATTCTGAGCCTCCTGCTGGTCTGAGGACTATATTTAAAGCTGGGAAGAAGTGGGTCCCGCTCTCTCCCTCTTTCCCACCTCTGGCTCACCTGCACACAGGGGTCAGGAAAGCCCAGAGCAATGAACAGGTTCCCACCTGCACAAAGCCAAAACCTGTTTCAAAAGAATCGGAAGTGTGGAAAAATAATAGAAAAGAAAGCCAAAAAGAATAATCACTCAAGTTGCAACAAGTCTTCCAATTAAAGGTAAAAGTAACTAATTGACTCCCTACCAAGCTCCTGCTTCACAGAAAGGATTCCATGGGCCAATGTCACCATTAGAACAAAAGATGACTATTGTTTCTCTTGGTCATAGAAGCTTTGAAATGCTTTCATCCCATTTGTAATATTTAGGAGTTATAAATTTCATGTCAGCTGTCACATACACACACACATATACACAGTACATCCTTTCATAGTAAAAGTAGCAGGCCAGAATACTCCAAGGAGCATCCACTGTCTCAGCTGAGACAGCAAGCCATGGTTGCCTCAGAGGAAACCAAAAGTTAGAACTCACCTCAAGTGCAGCCCTTGACATCTGAGCACCCAATGCTGCTTGCTGTCACAAACACTCCAAAGAGATTTGAGATGCTGGCAACTTGGGTTGTGTCTACAACACTACATCTCCAAGCCCTGAAAGAGTCACATCTTCAGAGCTCTTCCTGAGGGTGAACACAACCGCCCCCCCCCCCACCGTGAGACCTGTATTTCACAGAGGGTGCTGAATCCATTCTGAAGACTGGAAGCACCAGGGCTCATGGGGCAAGTCTCAGCATGCAAAGAGGAGGAGGAGGGAAGAGGAGCTGCTCCAGGTTTAGATCCCAAGACTAATCCATTCAACTAGACCCGACAACAGGCCCTGAGACCCTGGGAGGGAGGTGTTCCTTTGGGGGGAACAGATTCATGCTGGATTGGAGGTCTGCTGAGGACAACCACACAAGTCCCAAAGGGGTGCCCCTCTGTCTCCCCTCCTCTTTATAGGGCATCTGGATTAGATTGACTTCTCCTAACAAAGAGCATCTTCCTATAGCTGGCTGGCCCAAAGATGTTCCAGAATAGTTACAAAGAAGCCTGATGAAGAGTCCAAGGACAGGGAACCAGTGATCAGGGAAGCAGGACCCAAGGACACAGGGGCACCCTAGACTGGCTTGAGGATATTTTACAGACATAACCTGGTAGCCTGACCACTTTATACCTCCTTCCTTAACTGGGTCCTGTGGTAGCTCTGTCCTGGATATACAATTCTACCCCATCTTTTTCTGTAAGTAATATACTTGACTCTGAGACATTTTAAGACATATCTAGTCAGCTTAACTTAGCCAGATAAGTATATTCACAAATTTCAAAAGGTGTATCAGGAAAAAAAAAGAAACATATTTCTAATACTAACATTCTTGCCACAACATGTGCTTAGCCCACAATTTCAAAAATACACAAAGTATGGGGTGTGGGCTGGGGATTGGCTTGACTCAGTGGGTAAAGTGCTTGTCACATGAGCATGAGGGCCTAAATGTGGACTCGAAGCCCCCACAGAGCAAGCTGGGTGTGGCAGCCTAGTTCTGTATTCCCATCACTGGCCAAGCAGAGCTGGATCTCACTACCTTGCAAGTCTAACTGAATCCATGAACGCTATCTCAAAACAAATTCAGTAGGAAATGACTGAGGAATACACTTGATATCAATGTCTGCCCTCAACAAGCATGTGCACATGTGTTCACATATATGTGAACATGCATGCACATATACATGCAACAACAACAACAACAAAAAAAAAACCCCAGGAATTAGAGCTGTTTTCACAACATTGTGACCAAAAGGACAATGAAATTGGAGTCCTACCAGCAGAAATCCCCATCTCCTCGGTTGTTAAACAGAGCAAAGCCTCGCTTCCAGTTCAGGCTTCAAGGTGTGTTCTCTGCAAGGTGTGAGTATGGTGAGGATGATGAATGATAAGCAGCTTTCCTTATTTCTTTCTAGCCCTCACTATAAACTTATGTTATCATGAAATGAGGACAGGTGTATCACCCAATGTCCCACAGCCAGAAATAAGAATATTTACATCTGGTCTTCCTGATCCAAAGTTCATGATATTTCTACCAAGCCACACCATAGTACATACAGTGTCTCACATCATGGGTGCTAGGGACTTCTGCAAGAGCACTGGGGACTTAAATGCCTAAAAATCACAACTGGTTACTAAGTTCCAATAGTACAGAATCCCAGATGCTCACACTGTAATTCTGCTATGAGTTCCTACACATCCTAGGAAACTGGTGTCAGGTCTTATGAGACATTCATGCTATAGGGTATCCACTGCCATCAGATGTTAAGTGGAAAGTACAACCCTTGCCCTTCAGAACCAGGAAAAAGAATGCATTTCTAAGGAGCTATGAAGAACAAAGAGGACTGTTTGTCTAGGCAAAGGGAAGTACATATGGCAGCTGCACCGGTCCACTCTTGCTGAACAAGGATTGTGAATTGGGGCTGAACACAGGAGTTATGTGCCTGGGCTAGACCTCATTCTAGGGCAGCTGCCTGGAAAGGGACAAACCAGTAGAAGGTCAGCTGCAACCAGGGGCACACACCATTCTATTCTAACTCTTGATTGGAGAATCTGTTCTGTTTTACAGATGGCAGAGAAAATAGAGGAGAGCTGAGATCCATCAATAAGACAAGAAAATAGCTGATTGCCCACCATGAGACTTATCACCTCTACCACATCTTCCAGGGCCCAGGAGAAATTGCAGAGGAAATGATGTCATGAATACTGCTCTTATTGCTAGCCTGACAACCAGTTCCAGGGTGATGGTGACAGACACAGCGATCAATCAAAACCTATCAAAGCAGAAATCCAGAGGCTACAAAGAACTCAATGCTAAATCAGACTGCAAATAGGCCTGCCATGGCTCAGGGAACTTTGTGGAAGAAGAGAAAGAATACCCTGAAGCATGGTCCTCCCTCCTCTCACTACCCCATAGGGGCTGACTGAGGCTTTCAAAGTCTTACAGTGAACACCATAACCCCAGTGAGGAGGAGCCCCAGGGCAATAGGGGCCAGGGCAAGGGGATAAAAGAGTATAACCTTCTATAATATATTAATTAAAATAAAAACACTGTTTTATCTTTGCATTATTAAGCTAGAAATATAGCCAATTTAAGATGTCATACAACCTACATTTCCCTGTTCTCTGGACAGGCTGTGGTTACAAACTCTATTCCAAGGGGCCAGTGTGGGGTAGAAGGTGGAAAGGGGGAACCAAGTGCTTAGAGCTGGAAGTCACTTTGCTTCCGGATACAGAACTGTCTTCTCAGCGTCCACCAGAGGCTCTGGCAACAGAAGTGCTTACTAAGTATCTGGTGAATGAGAAGACAAGACGGAGCTTTGAATTCCTGCCCTTAGTCAGCCATAAGAAACCAACTTTTGTTTATTTTAAATGGGGGGGCCTCCAAGTAAGAGTTCACTTCGGAAAGGTAGCCAAACCACTTTTAAAAAAATGAACTAAAAAGAGACATGAGATTTATGAATATCTCAACATTTGCCCTCAATTTTTGTTCTACCAGGATATTCATCCAACGTGAAAAGCCATGAAATTGGGCTGGTTCAAATTCTAGCAAATGGCCAGGGTCCCAACCACGTAGACTCATCCACATGCTGCTGAGCCATCAGTCAACAGTGTGGCCTGTTCAACACCATGGCATACAGACCAGCTGGGCTGACCAACATGCTGGCTCACCCAGGCCTCTGCCCAGAACTGGCAAAACCCCAGCATATACTTGAGGCTGGCCCACACATCCTGAGAGCTGGCTGCCTGAACCCATGGGAGAATGGACCAGGATAGGGCTGACACCAGCAATTCTTGACCTAAGATCTTAAAACCAGCAACTTGCTGGAAACGCAGGTAGGTCTGAGGGTTGGAAAGATTCTGAGCAAAGGAGTCAAATGAATAAGCTAAGTTCTCAACTAAAGTTACGTTTGCAGCATCACAAGAACTCAGTAAATCGTTGGTAAGTGCTTGTGAGATGGGAGGCTCCCTGTTGGAAAAGAAAGGAATGGAAAGCGATAGCATGCTTCAGATGAGATTCATATGATGTGCTCCGTGTGAGGCAAATCAGAGACATGCTACCTGGAAGGACCAAGGCGGGACTGGGGTAGCAGAGTAGAGATACGTGCAGTGGCTCCAGTCACGATGGCTCAGCTAGACCATCCACTTGATTGGTGCAATAAGCATAAAACGAAGTAGAAACGTGCCCCTTTGGGAGGGTCTGAGAGAACATCTGCACATATGAGTGAATGGTGAGGAGGCTGCCATGGTGAGGGAAGAGGGTCACTGGGGCCTGTCCCCAGGGCTGTATCTTATTCTGGCCTCTTCTTGTGTGTCTCTTTTCTCTTACCTGTTTGCAGTGAAGAATGTCCTCTACCACATGCTTCTGCCACCTCAGGATTGGCCCCAAAACACAGAACTTTGTACTATGGAGTGACCCTGCTGAAACTGTGATCCAAGATAAATAACTCTTCCCTTAGCATGTTGTCACAGTAATGAGAACTGTCACTAACACACCAACGAAAGACAGTTTCTGGTGAGAAGAGGAATGAAGGGAACATATGAAAGAAAATAACATAGAAACCTTTGGCAAAGTGCCAGACTCTTTCATTCATTTTTTAAAATTGTTTTGAGACAGAGAGAGGGAGGGAGAGAGAAAAGAGGAAGAGAGAGAGAATGAGGACCTCTAGCCACTGCAAATGAACTCCAGACACACGTGCCTTCTTGTGAACCTGGCTTACATGGGACCTAGAAAATTAAACTGGGGTCCTTAGGCTTTGCAGGCAGGTGCCTTAACCACTAAGCCATCTCTCCAACCCTCTTTCATTCACTTTAATATGTGCTTGGCCCACCACAGGGTCTCAACACGTGCTGGTGATTCTGCCTACAAGATTCCTCTCCAGCTTTATACATGATGTGGTCTACCTCATTCTCAAAGCCCTCACTTAAAACTCTCCTTCTTACAGAGCCCCTTCTATAGTTCTGCGAACAAAAGTCCCTCTTTCTTGCCAGGCGTGGTGGTGCACGCCTTTAATCCCAGCACTCAGGAGGCAGAAGTAGAAGGATTGCCATGAATTCAAGGCCACCCTGACATTACATAGTGAATTCCATGTCAGCCTCGGCTGGAATGAAACCCTACCTCAAAAACACCCAAGGAAAAAGAAAAACTCTTCTTTTACTGTCTCAATATTAACATACAATCATCCCAATTTATATGCACGTGTTTCTCGGTTTATTTGGCTTTTCCCTTAGCATAACAAAGTGCAGGTGCCACAGTGGCTTTATGCCACTTTATTTATATCGGCGGTGCTGTAGGGATTCTCCTGGTTGGAGTGAAGGGAGTGGAAGGGGATGTCAAGAAGGACTAAGGGAACCAGAAACATTGCGTTAGAAGGATTTCCCATGGACATCACAGAAGACATGGAATGCCAGGCAGGCTAAGGACCTTGGGATTTCCTGTTAAGAAGAGAGGTACTGCTGGTTGGGGAGATGGCTCAGTGGTTAAAGGTACTTGTTTGTAAAACCTGACAGCCCAGCCATGGTTCCACTGCTCACACCCAGATTACAAAGAGGCCTGACACGCTCGCTCTCTCCCTCATACCTCCCTAACATGCGCTCTCTCTCTCTCCCTCCCTCTTGCAAATAAATAAATATTTTTTTATTAAGTAGAAACTTTGCATGGACACATCATATGTTGGTACCATCATTTCCTTCCTCCATGCCCCACTCCACTGAGGGCCCTGCTAGTAGGACTGCTGGTATTAACCCTTTTTTTGTTTTGTTTTTGGTTTTGTTTGTTTGTTTGTTTGAGGTAGTGTCTCACTCTAGCCCAGGCTGACCTGGATTTCACTATGTAGTCTCAGAGTTGCCTTGAACTTATAGCAATCCTCCGACCTCTGCCTCCCACGTGCTAGGATTAGCTGGTATTAAACATTTTTTTTAAAGAGGCATGGGGCATGGTAGCACATGCCTTTAATCCCAGCACAGGGGAGGCAGAGGTAGGAGGATCACAGAAATAGAAAGAACTCTGTGAGTTCAAGGCCAGAATGACACTACATAGTGAATTTCAGGTCAACCTGGGCTAGGAAAGTGCCTACCTCGAAAAAAAAAAAAAAGGCACTGTGGGATGGAGTGATGGCTCAGTGGCTAAAGCTGCTTGCTTGCAAAGCCTAATGGTCCAGGTTTAATTCCCCAGCACCCACATAAGGTCAGATGCCCAAAGTGACATACATGTCTGGAGTTTATTTGCAATGGCAAGAGGTCTGGTGCATCCGTATTCACTGTCTCTGTGTCTGCCTCTTTCTCTTTGTTTCTGTTTCTCTCTCAAATAAAAAAATAAAATGTTTTTATATACTTTTTTAAAATAATTTTTTGTTCATTTTTATTTAGTTAGTTGAGAGCGACAGACACAGAGAGGTAGATAGGGAGAGAGAGAGAATGGGCATGCCAGGGCCTCCAGCCAGTGAAAATGAACTCCAGACGCATGCTCCCCCTTGTGCATCTGGCTAACGTGGGTGCTGGGGAATTGAGCCTCAAACTGGGATCCTTAGGCTTCACAGGCAAGCGCTTAACCAATAAGCCATCTCTCCAACCAATAAAATTTTTTTTTTAAAGCACTTAAGGTTCTGGACAGATATGGATGACAGGATTTAGATGGCTCTTACAGAAACATAGAGAGGTAAGGCTATTAGCCACACAGTAACCTGATCAAAGCACACCAGAGTCCTAAATGGGAAGAGAAATCCAGCAAGTAGAATGTGAGCAGAGGACAGAAGAAACCACTCAACAGGGCAGTAGTGGGAATGTGCTGGGGGAAGGGCTGAAGAGCAACAAGGACTCAGGCTTTGGGGGTGAGAGACTGCATTGATGGTTGCAGACAAGAAGTCAGGACACAGAGGAAGAAAGGGGACAAATTCCATCTAGAAACATCTACACAGATGTGTAAGGACAAGGGTGACTCTTCATGAAGGTATCTTCCAGGTGCCCGAGAAGGATTATGGTAACTCAAGTAAAAGATTACCAAGAAAGAACAGGACTATCTCAGAGTGCTCCACAGCCATGTGGGGCACAGAACAAGGAAGCAGGAGGAGATGCCTGGAGGGTTAACCAAGCCAGAGAAAAGCCCTACCTTCAAGCACTAATATTGTTGCTTTGGGTAAAGTTGGTAAGTGATGGGAAAACAGCCCCTTTCTCTGCTTCTGTATGCAACGTCCTCACACCCTTGGAGTGACAAATTCAGTAGCAGCAGCAGGAAGCATAATCAGGCCCAGGAGGACAACAGGAACCACAGAGAATCTAGGGAGCATCTAGGGAGCATTTCGGAAGTAGATGGAGTGCTTCCTGCCTCCCTCACTCCAGCTGGGATGCTGTGTTACCACTCTGAATCCCTTGCTGCCTTTCCAGAAGCCCTCGTTCAAAAATGTTTCCTATGTATCCAAACTGACGGAACAGTACAGACAAGATGCCAGCGCAAAATATGGCAGTGGCAAAAGTTGACAGAGCTCATTTTCAATTGTTTTGGCAAAACATCTTAGTCCACCCCATCGAGGTTGGAAAGCAATCAGCTTACTAGCAGAGAGTGGGCTACTGTACCCTGACAAGACTTGTGCGCAGGGCTGCTCTGTGGTTTCTATGTCATGAGAAGTTACTGCGGAGAACACACAACTCCAAGGAGGCTGCCATGTAACGCATCTTTCGTGTCCAAGGTTTAAAACAAGCCCTTTAAGAGGCCTTTGTAGAAACAGAATAGATAGAGCATGTCACATGATTCCTAGAATACTCAACATCTGAGATCTTTCTACCACAGGAAGTGGCTTCCAAACACATACACACAAAGGACACTGAAGGGCACATCTGGAGACAGAGCAATACACAGTTGAACTTACTTTGCACATGCCCCATGAGCTCCACCCCAACCCAGCTGCAGTAGAAGCTGTGGTGGGAGCAGGGGCTTTCCCACCCCCAGGTGCCATTCAGCTGTCCCTTCTACTGTGCAATTACAGAACCAATAAGACATCCCTTTGAAACTCCCTGGACCAGTGCCGACACGCAGACAGTAGTCGGCTGACATTTTTTACTATTTCCGTTACAGCAGCCAGCAAACATGAGGAGAAGACATCAAAACTGAGGCATAGGCAAGGGACAAGAAGGGAGCTGGGAGGTCCTCTGACTTCTCACAAGCTGCCCTCTGCTCCTGATGTCCCAGCAACCCCCAGGGTTGGGGCCACCAGATCAGATGATGTCATGTGTAAGGAAACTGATATTGAAGAAAAAGGCAGGGGGGTATCTAGATTCTGCACTCCATCTGCTGTCACCCCTTTAAGAGGGACAGTGGAGAGGAGCAGCAAGTTCTTACAAAGAATACTACCTGAGTAACGACCCCCCCCCCCAACTTTTTGGTATCTTAGCATTTCAGGAATCACAGGCCTGTGCCAAGAAGCACAGAGGGGCGGAAGTCAACACTTGTGTGTGAGAACTTGGGGTGGGGGTGGGCAGAGCAGAAGGGGGGGGACCACGTCATCCCTGTCCATCTGGTGATGTCTGGGTGGCAGGAAATAGTGAAATGGAAATAGAAAGTTAGGAAAATGCTTAGGAGTGAAACCTGAAAGACTATTGTATTTGAAAAGGAAATGTTAGACTGATTGTACAAAAATGGAAAAACAGAATTAACATGTTCCATAATGATCCGTCTGTGTGAACTAAATATTGAGCTGAAATTTGGTGAAAACCTCAAAATATGAGTTCCCAAGGAAGTTGTTGTCTGGGAACTAGCATCATCTATGGCAGACTAAGCCCCTCCCAGGTGCCCTGAGTCCCATTCACCTAACTGGCGGCATTTACATGCACTTCAACAAATAAAGCCAAAAATCACGTGGGCTTTAGTCTTCATTCCAAAACCCCACGACACGCCCATTACCAGCACTTCTCAAACATATTTGCATATCCAGTGAAAAACAAAATTTAGAACCTTTCCAAGCTACTTCTGCTCCACTGGGAAGCTACCATTCCTGGCAACTCAGGAATGAAGAATTGTGTGTTGTTTTTTTCCTCTACCATGACAGCTTGGCAAAAATTAGCCTGCTAAACTGACCCACTATCTCCACACAGACCACCCTGGGAGTGAGGCAATTCAGGTTTCTTTGACCAGACCCCAAAATAGCCAGCCCACACCACCACGGAAAACCTGACTTTGCTGCGTGAGCCACTCCGGCCTGGCTAGCTCCAGCCCATAGTCCCTACTTAGAAAATACAGACCACAGCCACGCACACATCGTAAAATGAGCAGGCGTAAATCTGGCGCAGGATGCGAGCCGAGTGAATAATAGTATAAAAATACCAGAAAAAAGAAAGGTTATAAAATTGTATAACAGATGACAAATTGGTAGTTTTCCTGCTTTTCTGGAAAGGATTCAGCAACAGATTTGAGTCTTGGGCTTTGATTCTTGTCTGTGATATGTAGGGATCCCAAGTTCAATGGGGAAAAAAAAAATTAAAAACCAGAAGTCATTATATCTATACACGACGACGTCACTTATCACAGTGTCTCTCTGGTGCCATTTATCCTGGAAATCATTTGATTCCTTTTTAAATTTGCTTTTATTTAAAACTATATTAAAGTTTGCATGATCCATCTAGGGTTCTTCTATATTTCAAGCTCCCCAACTCCTCTACCTGCTTGGATCCCAGGAAAGCAAGCAGAGAAGGCACTGCGTTCTGCCACCTTGAAGACAGGTTTAGGATTCTGCCTCTGGGGCCCGTCTGATAGTCATCAGGCTGGCTGCCTTCAGAGGCCTGGAGAGGCCACCCCACCTCACAGAGACAGGCTTGCCAGTGCACTGACAGGCCCTTTTTATTTACAGAAAACATCTTCCCAGGCTTCTCTCTACTATTAGTCTCATTTCCTTAAAACTTTTAGAATCCTGGCAGGAGGAGGGACACAGGAAGGTAAGTGACAGAGGTCCAGGGGACACACCTTTGGTCTACAGGTAGCTTGCAAATTAATGCACAAAGACTGCTAAATGACATAACCTATCTCCAGTGATTAGAAAGTTAAGGGCCACTTCTCTACTTAAAAATCTAAGGAAATCTGACAAAACTAAAAATCATGGAAAAGGAGGCCATGAAGAACAAGAAGCCACAGGCTAGAAGATGCAAGGCCAGAAGTTCCCCTCTGTGCCCACATCACTAGTGACCTGGGTGCATGCCAGTGGACACTCCTCAGTAACAAAAGCTGACATCAGGGACTTAGTACTCACATATTCCTAACACTGGACCATGTGTTGGGTCCACGCATTCAAGCCTCACCAGGACTCATTTACACACAGAAAAACCAAGGCTCAAAGGGACAAGATACCTTGTTTGGCTCACCAAGCTAGGGAATGGGAGGTAGGGACTGGAGCCTTAACCCATCTAGTCTCCCCCAACCCCATCCCTGCTATCTGATCAGAATGTGTATTCAATTAATCATATTTTGCACTAGTACAAACTCCTAACTGCAAACTCTTCACTTCACAGGTAGCAAGCATACAAGAGAGAAACAGTAACCAAATTTTATAGCAAGCTGCTCTATGAACTTAGAACAAATTCAAAATCCAAAGTTCCAACCCTTTTTCAGGCCATATTCTTCCTTTGTGTTAGTATGTGTATTTATGTGTGTGCAAGAGTGTCCGTTGGAGGGAGTTCACATGCATGTGTGTGCAAGAAGAAGCCAGTGGATATGAGTGTCTGGGGGGAGTGTGCATGCACGTGTGTACAGGCAGAGGCCAGTGGAAATGAGTGTCTGGGGGAGTGTGCATGCATGTGTGTGCAGGTAGAGGCCAGTGGACATGAGTGTCTGGGGGACTGTGCATGCACGTGTGTACAGATAGAGGCCAGTGGACATGAGTGTCTGGGGGAATGTGCACGCATGTGTGTGCAGGTAGAGGCCAGTGGACATGAGTGTCTGGGGGAGTGTGCACGCATGTGTGTGCAGGTAGAGGCCAGTGGACATGAGTGTCTGGGGGACTGTGCATGCACGTGTGTACAGATAGAGGCCAGTGGACATGAGTGTCTGGGGGAGTGTGCACGCATGTGTGTGCAGGTAGAGGCCAGTGGACATGAGTGTCTGGGGGAGTGTGCACACATGTGTGTGCAGGTAGAGGCCAGTGGACATGAGTGTCTGGGGCAGTAACATGCATGTGTGTGCAGGTAGAGGCCAGTGAAGAACCTCAAGTATTGTACTTCAAGTATCATCTACTATTCCTTTTTAGCTTTTATGAATTTAAATTTTTCAAACACCTATATAATGGATACATACTTTGATCACAATACCTTTCAAGTAATTTCTTTTGTATCCTTTCCCTATCTTCTCTCCACTGAATACCTGCTACTTTCCAACCAGCCACTCCTCTTTTGATGTAATTTTTCCCCCTCTGCCATCATCCACGACAGCATGTTCATAGGCCCATTATTTTGTGGGTCTTATGCAGGTATTGACAATCACTGTGAGATCATGAATGCATTGCCCATCTTATTTCTAGAAGACAGCATTACAAAGTACCCCTCCTCTTCTGGCTTTCTGCCACCTCTTCTGCCATGCTCACTGAGCCTTGGAGGGTGTGATAGCCACCCACCTTCTCTGAGACAGAGTCTCTTATTGGCCGTGACCTCATCATTTACACTAGAATAGCTGTCCAGTGTACCCCAGGGACCTGCTTATCTCCACCTCCCAGTGCTGGGATTACAAAAGGACTGAATCCAGCTCCCCAAACTTGCAAGGCAAGGACTTTACTGACAGCTACATTCTCAGTCTTATTTTATTTGTATGGTTAATTTTGACTTATGTGGGCCAGCAAAGGCATGTACCAAGCATAGTGATACAGGATCAATCCAAGTAATTTGGAGGCTGAGGCAGGAGAATCCTGAGCATGAGGCCAGTTTAGGAAGAAATACTGTCTTTTCAGAACAGAGAGAGCAAATAAAAAGAAAGGAATGAGAAGGGAAGGGAAGAAGAGGCAAGCTAAAGGAGAGGGGAGAGAAACTAAAAGTACTGAATTAGAAAGATGAAGCCTGGTCCTGAAGAGATGGCTCAGCAGTTAAGTCACTTACCTGTAAAAACCTAACCAGGGTTGGGTTTGATTCCCCAGTAATCCCATAAAGCCAGAAGCACAAAGTGGTGCATGTATCTGGAGTTCATTTTCAGCAGCTGGAGACTCTGGCATGCCCAATCTGACTCTCTCTCTGTCTCCTCTCCTTCTCCCTCTCCTTCCCCTTCTCCTTGTAAATAAATAAGTAAAACATTTTTTAAAAAAAGTTTTTTTGTTCATTTTTATCTATTTAAGAGTGACAGAGAGAGAGAAAGAGGCAGATAGAGAGAGAGAGAATGGGCACACCAGGGCCTCCAGCCACCTCAAATGAACTCCAGACGCATGCACCCCCTTGTGCATCTGGCTAATGTGGGTCTGGGGAATCGAGCCTCGAACCGGGGTCCTTAGGCTTCACAGGCAAGCGCTTAACCGCTAAGCCATGTCTCCAGCCCAGTAAAACATTTTTAAAAAAGATCAATCCCAGCCCCTTTGAAACGTACTCCTTTGCCTGCACATGGCTAGAGCCATTTGAGTGCCCGAAAAGCTGAGAGAAAACGTCAAACCTAAAGAAGTCCCTATAGCCAGAGTAAATACACAGCAAGTATTTATTCAAAGCCAACCAATGTACAAGGAGATCATCCTTGAAGAGGGCTGGCATCTTGTCAGGGCACAGTGCAAGGAGAAGGGAGGACACAGGATCTGGAATGGCTCTGGTCATAGCCTTTGGGGTCACAGATCACCTTCGCACCCTGGCCTTGGTGGGGTCCAAAACACACGTCCAACACAGAGTGCAAAATTTTCCTTTCACTTCTCTCCTACATCTGTCTGGTTGATTTTTCCATATCCTCTCAAGCCCCCACAGTGTTTTACCCTTCCCCTTCCCAGCCTGGCCACCCTGACCCAGCCCTTGACCTTGTACCCCTCCCTGCATTCAAAGTACAATAAATGCACCCCTCCCGGGCCCTGGCCCAGTGACCCTCATTCTTCTCTCCCTGGAAGCTTCCTTTTCCTGTCCCTCCCAGTCTAATAATCTGCTCTTAGTCCACAGGGTCCTCTGGCTGGAGCCCCACCTAGTAGGGGAAGGCCTGGCCTGGCTCTGCCTTCTGGGCTGAGCTTTCAAAGGCTTTGAGTCTGGGACGCAGGCCGCCTGGCTGGCAATAAAGAAACATGGGGCTTTGTGCCCTGTCACCTCCTAGTTCCAAAACAGGCACTTACACACATGCTAAGCATGGAGTTCCTAATACTAAGCTTCAAATAAGGTCGACACATAACTCTGATAGGAAATGGGAGCATGATAAAAAAAAAAATATAGAGCCATGATCTGGCAGGGGATCTATTTGTTGTGATGTTTCCCATGCCATCTCAGAGCCTGCATTTTCAGAAAGACAAAATAATCATGGGGTGGGGTTCATTTTTATCAGTCAGAACAGAAGGCCCAGATCCATCTTGTCTATGAAGATCCTTGGGTACGGGAAGAATCAGCGATCTGAGGGACCTGCTTCAGGCCCTCCTTCATATGAAAAAGAGCCAAATGGTGGTAACAGTAGATTTATAGGTAAGACTTCAACCACACAAGCCATAAACTGCTGATATACAAGGACCCTGAAGAAAATACAGCAAGTCAGCCTTAATCAGCCCACTCACTTGAGGCCTTGTTTTGAAAACGATAAAATCAGACAGGAGGTGCCAAGCTTTTGATATATCCCTCTTCTAAACACACAAACATTATGTGTCCATCAGAACAGACCAAGGCTTCATGTTTGTTATTATACTGGACACAGAGTCCACCGAGGAAACAACTTTATGGGGTCAGCAAGAAGCAGGAACGCATTCAAAGGCCCTCAACACTCCGGTGTCTGACACACACGGATCAGAAAGAGGGCACGCAAGGGGAGGCTTTGAGTAATCTGTGACTGTGCAAGGGAGAAAGGTCTGCACATTAAAATAAAACCACACATGAAAAACGTGCCTGCTGTACAAACAATATAAAATGGGTTCACAGGACTCTGTGTCCCTCCCTGGTGAGATCAGTTCTGTCCAGCTTGGCCTGTGTGCTGGAAACCCGCTAGCTTGTTGCTCAGTAACTCACAGGAGCAGCCCCAGGCCCAGCCAGGCATCCCTGAGTCTCCTCTTTCCTATCAAGCTGCCCTGGGTGTTAATGTACCCGCCTGCAAGGAAGCAAACTTGTAGTCTATGCTCACCCGTGCTGCCCGCCGTTCTCTGATGGCACTAGGAGGTTGAGACATTATCAGTCACATGTCTAGGCCATATGACAGCCAAACTTACCTCACAGGTGTAAACTAAACTAACTGGACTCAACAGCATTCATTTCTCTGTGGAAGGTTCAAGTACCATTTATTTTTCTTTCCTTTCCTTCCCTTTCCTTTTCCTTCCTTCCTTCCTTTCTTTCTTTTTTTTTTTTTTTTGGTGTTTGTTTTTGTTTTTTGTTTTTCGAGGTAGTGTTTCACTCTAGCCCAGTCTCAGGGTGGCCTCGAACTCACAGCAATCCTCCTACCTCTGCCTCCTGAGTGCTGGGATTAAAGGTGTATGCCACCATGCCTGTATCAAGTTCTATTTCTGAAAATTATTTAAAAATTAAGCACCCTAGGGATTGTTTCTACTATGCAGTATTCTTAAAGGAAAATAAAGAGGGGCTGGAGAGATGGCTTAGCAGCTAAAGCACTTGCCTGCAAAGCCTAAGGAACAAGATTCCATTCCTCAGTACCCATGTAAGCGTGATACACAAAGTGTCACTTGTGTCTGGAGTTTATTTGCAGTATTTATTTACAGGCCCTGGGGTTCCTATTCTCTCTCTCTAATACTAATACTAACAGTCACACACACACACACACACACACACACACACACACACCCCTTAACGTGCTTCTCATGAACTATATCCACATCTCGGCTTCACTGTTTTATAGACACGGTGTCTGTAAGGATATCTCATCATCTGTCCATGCCCACTCGACTGATCCCATCAACCTGAAATTGAACTTGCAGTGTAGCAAGTGACAGTAGTCTCCACAATGAACATGTACAGGCTTCTGTTCATCTTGTTATTTGCCCCCAAACAACAGAGTGTAGTAACTATTTACGTAGTGTTTTCCTTGCATTAGATATTGTGAGTAACCTGGAAATGATCTAAGTGTATGGGGAAATGTGTGCTGATCCCATGCAAATACTGTATCATTGTACAAGGGGGACTTGCATAGCCGTAAGTTTTTGTGTCCAAGGTAGTCCTGAAACTGTGTGTGTGTGTTAGAGAAGGGGGATTGACAATTGACTTGAATGGTATAGCTAGACTCTTCTCTTCACACTTGCATGTATGTAGGTCACGTGTGTGTACAGGTACACGTGTACATGTTTGCACACATATGCAGAGACCAGAAGACGACACTGGGTGTCTTCCTCAATCTCTCTCCACCATATTCTTCACGACAGCATCTCTCACTGAACTTAAAGCTCACTGACTCTGCTAGCCTAGCTAACCAGCAAGCCCCTAGGGATGCCCTGTTTCCAATTACCCAGTGATGGGATTACAGGTGTGGACTGCTGTGACCCACTTGTACATGGGAGCTGCTACCAGAACTCAGGTCCTCGTGCTTGTGCAACAAGCACTTTACATACCAAGCTATCTCCTCATCCCAGGAGACGTCTTTTAATGACAAATGCTATGGTTCTTAAGGTACCAGGAGGCTTCTTCTATGACAAATACTGTGTTTCTAAAGGTATCGGGGTAGGCATGAATGTAGTGGAATGTGAAAAGCTACAGGTTCAGAGTAGTAGAATAATGCTTACACACGTGGGCTCAAATGAAGAGAGACTCAGAGATTTCTCAGCTTTAAAAACGCATCCACAGGATCCCCAAGTAACTCAAAAGTTTTGGCTTGTGGATTCCTATCCATGCGTCTTTCTCCGATGATCACTCATGGCTCAATGCTAAACGACCGCCTCCCAACCCATCCTGAGGCACTTCATGACATCTCTTCACTGTTTCAACTGGATCAAACACCACAATTCTCCCTTCATTGTCCTTTGTTTTTCTCTCTTCCAATGATAATTTTTTTTGAAAGCTAGAAACTTAAATTCTACCTGCTCTTCCTCAGCTCAATGACTGACTCCAAACAATCAGCAAAGCTCATTTAACACCAAAGACAGCAAGTGTGACACGGCAATGGTGTTAGTTTGGCTGCCTTCCATTCCAGCAAATAAGCTATTACAAAAACCAACATATTTTCATTTCCACAGCAAAAGTTACTCACTGCATGTGTGTGTAGCACACACAAACAAGAATCTTTCGGTCACCATTCTTTTCCCTTACTTTTTAAAGTAAGGGGACTAGGGAGATTGCTCAGTGGTTAAAGTCACAAATTTGCAAAGCCTGTTCGATTCCTCAGTACCCACATAAAAACCAAATACACAAAATCCACATATATTTGACCATCATGTGTAATATCTTGGAGGCTGCTGTGTCCATACTTTCTCTGTCCTTTTCTCTCTTCCTCTCTGTGACCACAAATTTAAAAAAAAAAAAATCTTTAATAAAAGAGTTTAAGTCAGGCATAGTGGTGCATGCCTTTAATCCCAGCACTCGGGAGGCAGAGGTAGGAGGACCACTGTGAGTTCAAGGCCACCCTGAGACTACATAATGAATTCCAGGTCAGCCTGACGTTGAGTGAAATCCTACCTCAAAAAATTAATCAAAAAAATTTTAAAGATTTTAAAGTTAGATTTTAACACAAACAACAAAAACAAAAAATGGAGGCAGTAGCCAAAGAGCCACTCTATATAATATTATTCCTTTATTCTAGAACTTTAAAAACAATCTAGATTATGTTGAGCCTCCAGAGACTGTAGATTTGCACCCTGTGGAAATTAAAGTTATTCCACCGAACCATTTACCAATCTATATTCTGGTATAAGTTCTTCGATACCTAATAAATTATTGTCTGCTTAACAACAATTAGTCATCAACCACCACTGGAAACAGGTTTCTTTAGAAACCACTTATGGTAAAGTTCCCTCAGAGAGCAACAGGGAACATTACTCCATTAAAGTCTGAAAATTCCTACAGTTAAAATGAAAGTAACATAAGGATTTTGCTTGGGCAAGCCAGTGCCTTCCAACTTAGTTTAAGTATCTAATGGTTTCTGCTTGGAAATTATTAATATACTGTGGAACATGTGGTCTATGGTATGTGGTATGGGACATGCTGGCCCTTATAGTGATAAGAACTTCTAGATATAACACTATCATCCATATTTAAATTATCCCACCTCATTGTCCCCATAAATATGGTTCATTCTCATAAAAATAAGAAATTCTAGTTTTACATTTATAAAATACGGCCCTCATTACAGTGCCATGTATTTCCATAAAATCCTTATGAATTGACTCATATAATAGGAAGAAGGGGAAATTTTCCAGCATTAACTTCCTCCAACCAATGGTGTCAAATCACAGGCCATCGTAAGCCAAGTCTAGAATGTGTCCTGAAAGAGTGACAACAAGGATAAGTGAAACTACCATGAAACCAAATTTTCCTTTGAAGCTTTCACAGTCCAATAGAGAACAGCATGCAGGTGAATGCACAATGTGCATTCCCCCCATCAAAGCTTCGAGAGCCTTGGCACTATATAAAACACAGGAGACACAAACTGAGGCTTCATCACCAACCAAAGCAATTTAGGCAAGATTTTTTTTTTTAACTTATATGCAAAACTGAGCCCTGCATCATTAATGTTGAGAGCAGTAGATGAAACTAACAAGAAACTCACCTGGTGTCACCATTCAGAAAAACTGTATGTTGTCATTATTACTTTTCAGTCTCCTTGACTCAAAAATCCTCCAACAGCAATGTTTAGAGAGTAGAGCAACGCCAACTAGGCCCACATCCAGAGTTCAGGGGTATCACAAGACAACCGCTGGGCTCACTGAAGCACAGTAGAGGCCTGGGATCAAGGCGGGAAGCGGGAACAAGATCCAATCCCACAAGAACCTCAGGTTGTCTTGAGCATTCCCCAGCACAGAGTCTGCTGCCCAGCAATGGCTCTACCATGTTTGCTCAGGGCAAACTGCAAAGGGTAGAAGAGCACCGCTGGCCATGGAGGACTATCGCCTGCTCACAGGCCGTCTCTGGGTACCTGTAAGTCTCAAAAGAAGGAAGCCCTGCGCGGCAGGATCTATGTGCTGCTCTGGCTGGGGCTGGGGTGTCCAGGGTAAAAGGAAGCTACCCCACAGAGACAGGAGCTTGTGCAGACATGGGATTGCTCCCAAGACATAAAAGCCTGTGTAGGTGGAACTAAGTGAAAGGAAAAACTGGGGAAAGGTCTCACAACCCTCCGATGGAAAACAGTAGTAAATTGGAATTAATTAAACCAAAAACTAGGCCTTATTTTTAGATGAGGTGTGTTTCTAGGTAATTCCAACACTGACCCAATCCCTATAATTCTTTTTTTTTTTAATATTTTTATTTATTTATTTATTTGAGAGCGACAGACAGAGAAAGACAGATAGAGGGAGAGAGAGAGAATGGGCGCGCCAGGGCTTCCAGCCTCTGCAAACGAACTCCAGATGCATGTGCCCCCTTGTGCATCTGGCTAACGTGGGACCTGGGGAACCGAGCCTCGAACCGGGGTCCTTAGGCTTCACAGGCAAGCGCTTAACCACTAAGCCATCTCTCCAGCCCTATAATTCTTTTAAAATTATTATTCTTAATATTTTAAATTTTGGTGACCCCTCCCCCATCTATCTCTCTAGCTCTATGAGAGTAAAAGAATTATCCTTCAGAGAGAAAGGACTCACCTGGCATATTTAGTTAAGGCATAGGAATCCACAGAGCTGGAACAGGGATACTTTGTTGGGAGGACAGCTGTGGGGCTGGTGGGGGGACGTGTGCTCACAGCGACGTGGAGGCCAGAGCACAACTTTGGGTGTCATTTGTTAAGCTCTGTTCACCTTTTGTGAGACAGAGGCTCATGGGCCTGGAATTTGCCCAGTAAGCTCAACTGACTGGTCAGCAAGACCCAGGTATCCTCCTGTCTCCATCTTCTCAGCATAGAATCACACGAATGTTCCACCATGACCAGCTTTTACGTGGGTGCTGGGGATCCAAACTTGGGTAATGTGTGTGTGGCAAGCAATCAACTGAGCCATATGCCCAGTCTCTGGCAACCTCATGTCATATGAACTTCACCAACCTGGGAAAAAACTTGCCTTTGGATCATAAAATGTGCAATAGCTAACTGAGTCTTATTTCCACTTATTTCATCCAGCTTTAAGGATACCCAATGTGGAATGGGGTCCCCACACATTCTATTATCACTGCGGACTCTCCATCACCCCAGACAGCAGCCAAAGAACATCTTACTCCCCAAAGGACTGAGCATCCCAACAAGAGAGGATTTTAACTTCTGCCCACATTCTCTCTGCTCCCCTCTCCAGACATGATTCTGCTCTCCAAATAGTTGTATCCTCCCTCCTTCTCTCTCTCCCTACCCACCCTCCCCCCTCTCTCTCTCTCTTGACTTTTGGGCCTCCGTTGGGCCTCATTAACATACCCCAGTGCTGGCATCCAAGACCCAGATCTCATCTCAAGCCTTGGTAGAACCAGTCTGCACAAAAAGAATTATATAGATTTAGGGAGGATCCAGTCTAATTTTGAAAAAAAAAAAAAAAAAAAAGCAGTCTCCATAGATACCAGCTTTTCAACTCTGCTTCCATGTTCTGTTTCCTCCACAAGAATGTGAGTGCAGAGTGGAGTACTTGTGAGTAGACAACGCAAGCTGGAGGTCGGAGTGCCCCACCTGCCTGCTACGCCTCACTGCCCTCTACACTCCACCACTAGGCAGCGGAGAAGGTAGCGACCACATGATGTGGGGCTCCTCAGAGAGCAGGAGTCAGGGCCTCCGTGGAAAGTTCTGGAATGCACTTCCAGGAAGAAGCCCAGCCTGCCTTCCAACACAACCCATCTTCCTTTCCCGCTTTAGTCAGCAGCACAGCGATGAGACTGCCTATGGAGAACAAGCACTAGGGAGGAACCCAAGCCCTCGGTGTGTGCACACACTGAGCTCAGACAAAACTCACCAGGACACAAGCAGCTCAGGTTCTGGGGACAAAGTGGCAGACATGGGACTAGCTGCCTGAGTATCACTCAGAAAGCTAGACTCGTGGATTCAAGTGATTGTCTCTTACTGAGAGTGGAGAAGAACACCAGGGGCAGCTGTAACAGCTTGAAAGCCTTCCAGAGAGGGGTCCAAAAGACATTTAATTCTATTTGCCCTGAAAGGAAAGTATAAGAGCATTTGAAAAGAGAAAACAGGGCTGGAGAGATGGCACTTGCCTGAGAAGCCTAAGGATGGACCCAGGTTCAATTCCCCAGGGCCCACATAAACCAGATGCACAAAGGGGCGCATGCATCTGCAGTTTATTTGAGGTGGCTACAGACTTTGGTGTACCCATTCTCTCTCTCTCTCTTTCCCCCCTTCCCTCCCTCTTTCTCATCGTCTCTCCAAGAAATAAAAGAAGAAAAAGAAAACACAGTTGCTCTGACCTATCAGCAACACCTTTGGGTACAGACTGGTTAGACTGGAAGAATCAAGGGCAGGGACAGTGAGAGATACTTACACACCCCAGTTCACTGCAATGCTACGGACAGCAGCTAAAAAGTGGAAGTGGTGAAGGGTCTGTTGAAGGATGACTGGTTAAAAACAAAAGATGATCTTCACATATAAAAGAATATAAACTCAGCCTTAAGTGGAAAAGGAAGCTCTGACACATGCTATGATATGAATTCAGCTTGAAGACATGATGTTACATGAAATCAGCCAGTCACACGACAAATCCTACCCCACCCCGTCTATGTGGTACCTACAAATGGCCAGTCCTGGAAAGGAGAAAGGTGGCAACCAGGGACTAGAGGGAGGGGGAAAGGAGAAATGTGGTCTAACCAGTATAGAGTTTTGGGTATTTTTTATTTTTTTGCCAGGAATAAAACCACTGGACAATGATTTTGCAACAATGGTAACAAACTTATTGCACTACAAGCTGGAGAATGGTTGAAGGAACAGCTTCTGTAATGTGCTTTTTACCACAAATTAAAAAAAAAAAAAAAAGGTAGAGGTGGGATGGGGTTAGAAGAGCACTTGTCCAATATACCTGAGTCCCTGGGCTTGATCCCAAGCAGTTCAAAAATTTTTAAGTGAGAAATAAATGGAAATAAAAAGGCAGTTTCACTTTTTTTTTTTTTTTTTTTTTTTTACCAGGTATATATTAGGAATTCTTGGGACTGGGGAAGCAACTCAGTCAGTGTTTACCTTAAAGCATGAGGACCTGATTTTGATCTCATGAATGTATGGAAAAATATCAAGTAGTGTGTGCTTGTAATTCCAGTGCTGGAGAGGCAGAGAGGTGGATGGGTCTCTGGGGCTCACTGACTAGTGAGTCTAGCCTAGTTGTCAAGCTTCACACCAATGAGAGAACCTGTTTTCCAAAAGGTATACACTGTGTGTACCATACAGGACCTGAGATTGTCCTGCGGCTTTCACATGCACACACGTGTATGTATACCCGCATCCCCCAACACACACACACACACACACACACACACACACACACACACACACACACGAAATTCTTGCTCATGAGATGACAAGGTATCAGTACACACAGGCTGATGGGTTTTTACAAGCTGCATTCCCTGTTGTAAGCAGCATAAGGCTGTCTCTCAGCTGCTTCTTTCTGGCTCTCCAGATACTAATGAGAGTCTTCACCTCGCCTAGCAGCGACTCCACCAGGGAAAGGAAGAATTCTGCAAACTGTGGAGGCACTCCCTGGACCAGACCTTCTTATGAGAGGAGCTGCTGACTTCCAGGAATATGGGGATGTCTGAAAGCAACTTTGCTTATCCTACTGTGAGAACACAGGAGGGCGGAGGCCCGGGATCTGTTACCCATCCCATCTTGCACAGCACAGCCCCACAACAGAGAACTTCCTGGACCCAAATGTCAATGGTGGTGAGGTACAGACAGGAACTGTGCTGTGGCTGGGCCCGGGGCTCTGAAAGCATGCTCTCCCATGGGCTGTTCTTCCTCCCGCATAAGCCGTTGAGCTGGCAGCAGAGTGATCAGTTACAAGTAGACCAGGCACTATGCCAAGTGCTCTGGTCAAGGGGCCCCATGAGATTCCCCAGTGACGGATGGGAGGGAGGCACTTATGGAGAAGGTGAGAGATACGTCCCAAGACAGTGTCACTAGGATGCTTATAACTGACAAGGGTTTGGGTTGTCACTCTGAGTCCCTTACTTGCCATGATAGCCTGACTGCCTCATTCAGACTTTGAAAGACGTTTTGGATTCAAAGGGGAAAACTGGGGTAAATTGTTTTTCATATTTTATAAAGGCTACTATCTTTGGAATATTACTAGTATTTTCCATTCTAGCCAGTGTTATTTGTATGGAGAAGGCCTTAGCAACTCAGTGCTTACTGCTACCTTCTCCAGAATCTTCTAGTTCAGAAGTGATCCCTTTCCCACTGAAGACTGCCCGAGCATTCAGCATCTCAGATGACAGCTGGAAACACCTCAGCTACTGCCAGTCCAGAAAATGCTGTTCTCTTCTTGAACCAGCAAGAGCACTCCTATCCAGACTTGAAAACAGCTCAAGTTTGGAACTCTTCTGTGACATGTTCCCATTATGTTCCCAATGCTCTAGGAGTCTCTCATTCTACCTGTATCACTTCTACACTGTGGCATCTTCCTTCACTGCACACATACCTCCCTACAGTCACCATTCATGACTGAGGCTTGCTTGACCCAGGGACTATGTCCCTCCTGGCATATTCTTTGTATATTATAGTCCCTCAAAGGGATATGAAGCTAAGCCTATTACCTATGTCTGGCATGTCTATAAATAAAATGTATCTACTGAAAATCATATCCAAATGCTAGTACCTTTCACAGATGGTTAAAGAAATTTGCAGGATAAAAATCTTCATATTAAAAGATTAAATAAGGGTTAGGGAAATAATCAGTAAAGTGCTTGTCTTGCAAGCATGAGACTTGAGTTCAATCTCGCGTATCCACATAAAAATTCCAGGCACAGCAGTAACCCCAGCGCTGTGGACAGAGAGACAGGAGGAGGATAGCTGGGCTCACTGGACAGCCAGTCTAGCTTAATAGGTGAGCTCTAGACCAATAAGAGGTCCTATTGCAAAGAAAGTAGATGGCTTTCCTTAGGAGGACACCCAAGGTTGTTCTCTGGGTTCCATGTGTAATGGACCCATACACACAAGCACACACACACATAATAACATGCATTAAAAAATCGGTCCAATAGTGATGGGCATGGCCATGCACCCCTTTAATCCCAGCTCTTGGGAGGCAGAAGTAGGAGGATTATTGTGAGTTCAAGGTCAGCCTGGGACTACAGAGTGAGTTCCAAATCAGCTTGGGCTAGAGTAAAGCCATACTTTTTTTTTTGGGGGGGGGGTGTGAGGTGGGGTAGAATCCAATAAAATAAATAACAGATGAAAGGCCTATGGGAAGATACCTGCAATGTCCTCCAAATGTTGACAATGTCCAGATGATTTCAGCACCTACACAGTTTCTCAGGAGAAGGGATGAGTGAACAAGTTACAGACATTAGTCAGGGAAGTCTCCTGTACTGGAGCAAGCTATGGAACACGTGGAGCAAGTGATGTGGTCATCGTACGTCCCTGTTCTCCTGGTCAGCAGTGGCTTCAACAAACAATGCCACAAAGGCACTTCCTCCATTCCAGGGTTTCTGGGGTGTGTGTGTGTGTGTGTGTGTGTGTGTTTAACTTTTCTATTTAAATCACAGTGTCTCATAAAACCAAGATTTATTGGCACTGCCAGGAGGAGAGGGACTGTAGGTGGTGACACTGGTGAAGAAAATGAAAAATTGTAGGACCAGGGTGATGGCTTGGTGGGTGAAGTGCTTAGCACACAAGCATAAAGATCTGAGTTCAGATTGTTCAGAGCCCGCGTAAAGGCCAGGAGTGGTGGGGTATGTGCCTGTAATCCCAGCACTGGTGAGGAGGTGGAGATGGATGGATCGTGGGCCTGGTTAGTCTACCCTAATCAGTGAGCCCTGGTTTCCATGGCCGACCATGTCTCAAAAGATAAAGTGGAGAATGATGATCAAGTAGGACAAACATTAACCTCTGGCCTCCACATACACGCACACATCGGCCTTCTCCCTCAAACACCACACACATGCAAAAAAGAAGAGAATAAAAAAAGGAAGGATGCAGATGGTGGGGCCCCATTGGAGAGCTCCTGGCTCAGCTCTCTATACAGCAGGATGGGACTCCAGTCCTGGAGGTTAACAAGACATCAGGCAATTCCAATGACAATCTCAGTGGCAAGCCACTACTTTACTCTGTGGTTGCCAAACATGAGTGCGGTGGAGAAGAACCTGGGAGCCATGTTGAACAGGCCACTTGCCTGGGCCCCGGTGTTCTCACCCTGAAAGTCTCTGAATTTACATGGTTCATGAGATGTCAGATGGGGAAGGTGGACTTCAGAGCTGGAGGAAGAAGAGTTAATTTTCATCTTACAAGGTGGTCATTTTTGTCTTACCTGATATGTCATTCTTAATACAAAATGGAGATACTTTCTCAGTTTGTGAGGAAATTCTCTAGTCTCACTGGGTCTTATGGTGACTCAAGAAAGCACCCAAATTACCTCTTCAACAGAATAGATACCCCTCTTACCTCCCTCTCCTTGCATCCTACATGACTCCCAAAGGCAAAAGGTACCCCAAATTTTGGACCAGCAGCATAGGCCTCAGTCCATTGTACAGGGGCATCACCAGCAGGCCCCATCCCAATGGCTTCATAATTAACTCCTTGCTTTTGACTTTACCTCAAAGAGATTTCTCTTCCAGACACCAGTTTAACAACTTCAATTGGCACAGGTTCCTGTTAACCAAAAGAGTGGCCCACGCCACCCACAGCCTATAGCACGTGTACTCAGCCTACTTCCCTATTTTAAATGCCTAATGATTATTGCTGTGTCTGAACACATCTTCAGGGAGCAGGGCCCACTGAGCACAGCTCACCCCACCCCAGGCCCTTCTATCAAGGTGCACCCTACAAACCCTTCAAGTATACATAGGCTTGCCAGAGTTGCTCCAAGTTAGACTGGAGGCCTTCGGCAATCAAGGAGGGTTTTCTTCTTTTTTTTAATTTTTTTTTTCTTTTTTTTTTTTTTTTTTGGAGAAATGATCAAACCCAGGGGTGGGGACAGAACTTCCTGCAAGAAACCGCATCCTGAACGAGCATTGCCACGACTCACTGTAAATAAATACTCTCCCCTTGCAGCATTTCCGTCAACTGTCAGGGCCCTGGCTCCAATTGCCTTTCAAGTCCAAACAGGAAAGGGGAGAAAAGAGAGTGAGATGGTAGATAGGAGGTTTAATCTGCATCTCACTGCAGTTTGCACTGGTGTGGCGCTTCCAATTCAGTGCAGCCGCCAGCTGCCTGGGATGACTCCCAGACCCCACTTTTCCTGTTCACCTTCATAACTGGATCCCTGGGGGCCATCCCAAGGCTGACAGGAGAATCAGATAAGCCACCAGGTCAGAAGGGCTGGCTGGGGACAGAGAAGCAGCAGGAGCTAGCAAGGGAGGCTATGGACACACTTCTGCTATAATGTGACCCAGGGTACTTGGGAGGGCCCCAGAATGAAGTGGGTCAGCGACCTCGATCCTCTGGAAAACAAATGTGAAATATATGTTTTTCGTATGCCTGGGTGGGGAAAGGTGTGCCAAGGAGCCCATTCCTGTCAAGAATACAACTGCCATGCGGTCCCTAGCATGGATCATGGGGTCGGCAGAACACAGGGTTCATTCAACATGCCTCCTTCTCTCAGTCTACACCTGGGGAATCTTGCTGCAGACACTGTAGCATCCCTTCTACAGATGAGGAAAGCCAACCCACTAGAGCTTTCAGAACACTGGCTGGTTCACAACATGCAAGGGCAAAGGCGAGAATTCCAACACCAGGAGCAGCTGGAAGGAATGCAGGCTTCCAAGCTCGGAGGGACTGCACATGTGTAATGGGAATGTAAAGCAGCCTCCAGCCTCTTGCTTTGGCAAAAACACATATTTTAGCCATGGAGGACAATGTCCCCCAAACTTACTGGCAATTAGCAGTGGGCTTAATCCAGATCTAGAGGGCAGGACAAGAAGTTCTGACATTCAAAGGTAGCTTGAAGTTCACGGCTTTCAACAAAGTCAGCTTGCTCTTTTGTAAGGACCTTTCATGGCTGCCTTCCCCATGCCTCTAATTTCCCAATAGCATTGTGGGACTAAACACCAAGCCTGTTTCCATAGAGCAGAACTTGATGACCATATTGCAAAGAACTAGTGGACAGAAGAATAAATGAATGAATGAATGAATGAATGCATAAATAAATGCATTGAGTGACTGAAAGCATGAGTGAATGAAGGCATACATGCATCCTTGAATGAATGAACAGAGCGAATGAAGACATGAACTCGGAGTTCTCTAGTAAGTGGCTCTTGCTCTTCTCTGACCAGTAGACAGAACCCTGGGAACGTGGGTGTCCTGTTGCCCTACTGAGACAAGTTTCCATATAGTCACTTGGGGATACCCTTGATTGAGTTATAATGACTGTGGACTTGCAGGTTCAGGACCAGCGGTGGCAGCTGCTCTGGTTACAGAATGGAGGTGACATCATGTGTGGTTGGCAGGCCAGGAAGAAGCAGGGAGGGTAACAAGCAGGGAAAGGCATGTTCAGGAACGAAGGAGTCAGTGAAACCTCATAAACCGGCAGACAGGACATGGCCCTGGAGCCTCTGCCCAAGAAGGGAGGGAGCCAAGCAGCTTCCTTCAGGCAAAGCGGCAGGGGAGCTGAAGACAGGGCAGCATACCCAGGGCACCTCTGCCACACACAGAAAAAAATTAAATTTATAAAAGTAAAAATGAAGCATGACGTGTAGCAGGGAAGTGTTATTAAAACGTTGTAATGTCTCAGAGGTTCCTATGAAGTCATGTTCCTACAATTCACTCACAAGGATTTAAAGACTAAATTATATGCCTTGTAATTTCCCAATGAGTATGCTTTTCTATGGGTCTTATTGTTTAGATGGGATGCACGGCTTCCAGAAAGTTTAAGACACTTAGGGAATTTAAAATTTTTAAAAAATACAACATTTTCTAGTACATTCTTCTGCAGGAACAAGTGTCAATACTTATTATGACCCTGCTCCTGTCAACTGTTCATTGCACTTCAGGACATTTCCCACCAGAGATGTGAATGTAAGTGGCCACAGGGATGAGACAGTCACTGAGATAAATGAAGCAGGCTCACACTCGACACCAGAGTGGTGACTGTATGTCCCTCACCAGACAGCTTTGACAAAACCCACCTAACCAGGCACCCTGGCCAGGGGTACATGTTTTTTGACAAAAAGTCAGAAATGAGGGGTTTTTTTTCTATAAGAAATATCAATAACCCTGGATATACATTTTGCTTAGGGTGCTATATAGGCCAAATAAAATATATGTATGTATTTGTATATGACTACATTTCATTTTTTGTTTTGTTTTGTTTTGTTTTGTTTTTTAAATTTTTTCGAGACAGGGTCTCACTCTAGCACAGGCTAACCTGGAATTCATTCCCTAGCTCCAGGCTGGCCTCAGACTCATGGTGATCCTCCTTAGACTTAAAGGCATGCACCACCACATTCAGCTTTCTGAGTACATTTCTTGATGCTACTGTCTATATCGACTTACACACACACACACACACACACACACACACACACACACACAGAGTTGATTCTTTGTGTTAACAACTGTATGAGCATAGCACCAAACACCCTTGGCTAGTTCATGGAGTCCTGCAATGAGCAACAGTAATACACTGAACAGATGAATGAGCTGAGGACCTGGGGCAGTGACTGGTGTTATACAGTTTGGACACATAAGGCTTCAACTTAAAGGCTTCCTTCCCAGACTGTGGCACTATTGAGAAGTCATGGAACTTTAAAAGACAGGCTCAGGGCTCGGGATATAGCTCTGAGGGTAAAGTGTTTTCTCTTCAAGCATGAAGACCTGCATTTGGGCCACAGAACTGAAGAAAAAATAATGGGTGTCATTGCGAATACAGAACTGGAGAGATGAGAGGGGGAACCCTGAGGTTTGCTGCCCAGCATGCATAGCCTAAATGAACAAGTTTCAAACTGGTGAGAATCCCTCCCTTAAAAAAAAAGAAACAGGGCTGGAGAGATGGCTTAGCGGTTAAGCATTTGCCTATGAAGCCTAAGGACCCAGGTTCAAGGCTCAATTCCCCAGGTCCCACGTTAGCCAGATGCACAAAGGGGGCGCACGCATCTGGAGTTCGTTTGCAGTGGCTGGGGGCCCTGGTGTGCCCATTCTCTCTCTCTTTATCTGCCTCTTTCTCTGTCTGTCACTTTCAAATAAATAAAATAAATTTTAAAAATTTAAAAAAAAAACAGGATATGAGCAATCCCCCCACCCCAACACATACACACACGTGTAACCAATCATGCACACACTTTCATTTATACATATACACAAACATACGATAAACATACTTAGGGCCTAGTAGGTGGAAGCCAGATCACTTGGAGTATGTCCCTCAGGGGATACCAGGATCCTAGGCCTTTCCTACCACCCTGTTTCCTGGCCACTAACAGCGGACAGACCTCCTCCACCACACACTCCCACCATGACACACTGTATTGCCACAGTTGAAAATACTAGGCCAAGCAACCACAGAATGAATGCTCTGAAACCAGAGCCAAAATAAGCCTTTCCTCTCCAAAAGTTCTTCATCTCAGGCATTGTGTCATACCAATGAAAAGTCGCTGCAGTTGACAGGGCTGGGGAAGCAGCACAGCTGCACTGTCCCCACACTAGCCTGCTTCATCGCTTCATGTATGGAGAGGAATCACCTAATGCTGGCCCAGAGACCCCAGAGAGCACATTGCTGACAGCCAAGTCATTGAAAGCACACAAAGAAGGCTGAGGGTGCCTTTCCTGACATGGTGACATTACAACACACAAGCAGAACCTTTCTCAATGGCAGTCTTTTTCACAGTCTTATTAACGTGCACACTCGCCAGGATGAGGGCTATGGGTGGATGTCTTTTCTCTCTCTTTCACACTCCTTCAGATCACAGAGAAATTTCAATGCCTTAGAATCAGCCAGAGCCAAGTGTGGACATGTTCTGAGGGTTGAACCTCAAGTGACTCATTCTTCCAGTTTTCTCAAACTGATCACAGCTTTTAGGAAAGAGGTTTCATTCATACATCACACACATCAGATGGTGCCAGATCTCATGGAACCTGTCATGAGTGGATGGCTCCAAGCATCTCCTCCCTGCTGAGAAAGTATCACCAGCCTTGTGAAGGAAACCCCAGAGGGGAACTAAGCCCCTGCTAAGACTGCCAGCTGCCTCCTGGTCTACTAGGACTCCTTACTCTAGGACTGGAAGTAAGGATTCCCATCTCCTGCCTTCCCTGGCTTTCACCTTTTTGAATATTTGCCAAAAAGAAGTGTAGACAGTCCTCCCCAGGTAGGTCTGCAGACTCTTCCCAAGGGGCACCATGGTTATACAGAGGAAGGCTGGGGACTTGTAAGATCTAAGCAGTACTTAAGAAGAAAATTCTCATATCACTCCCAAGAGGTGAGCTAGACCCAAGATCACATCCCCAGGGAACTAACTCATGGAGCCCAGCCACGGTTATGCAGTGAAGAACGTTGGTATTGAGAGCACTGGCTTATGAGTCGGGCGCTTGTTTTTGAGCTGTGAATTAGGACACCAATTTCCTTATTTGTAACCATGTGGGTAATCGGGAACCTGCCAAGTTAAGTTTTCCTGAGGATGGAATGGGAGAGTTCAGCAGCCCTTCACTTATAGATGGGGGTTACAGGATTTGCCTACGGCAAAGATAATTCCTGCCACTGTCTGGAGTCAGGTGTTTATTACAAAGTTCTTGGCCCTAAACACTAAATTACCATTTCCAAGATTGGCGGAGCCCAATCAGTGCTGGATATTAATCCTTCAGAACCTGCTTAGTAAACTCTAAGCTGGTAATGCCAGCACATGTCTCCTTCATGAGGGACAGTTGCAAGCAACAACTTAATAAGCTGTGTGGCACGCATAGCTGGCCAACTAATGCCAAGCCTTAGCTCGAGTGGGATCAAAGCACCACATACATGTTATGACCAGACATGCTGCAAAGATGCCCTTTTAGTTCAGACACAGACTGACTGCCAATTCAGAGGAGTTGTATGGAGACAGAAATCACCAAATATCATAGGTGGGTTCCTTTTCTTAGTGCAAACAACAGGGCAGGGGGACAGAAAGGGAGGGAAAGATGACTATGCTCAACTTGGGTCAAAGATTGTCATTTCCTACTACAAAGTCCAAATAGGATGAGGTGAGTAAGAGACCATAGGAACATATTTTAAGGGGCATTTGTCCTCGGTGACATTCAAGCTCAAGTACAGCGCTGAAGAGCAATGCTTTATCCAATCTTATACCTGAGGCTCCATCCCTGAAATAGCTTAATCCCTGGTAAACACAGAAGAAAATGAGATATATTTTCTGTGTGTGTGTATGTGTGTATGTCAGTAACTTGCAAGGTGGCTCCAATATGTAAGCTGATGGGTGACAGTGTAACACACACATCTCTCCCTTAAAGTCCAGAATTTCATGACTGGGAGCATTCCAGGCAAGGAGCAATATCCTGAAATCTCACAAGTTCATTTTTCAATTTTTGTTTATTTATTTGGTTTTGTTTGTTTGTTTTGAGATTGGGCCTTACTATAGCCCAGGCTGACCTGGAATTCACTCTGTATTCTCAGGGTGGCCTCAAATTCATGGTGATCCTCTTACCTCGGCCTCCTGAGTGCTGGGATTAAAGGCATGCACCACCATGCCTAGCCTGAAATCTTACAAGTTCAAAAGCAGCTTTTGGGGGCTGGAGAGATGGCTTAGCGGTTAAGGTGTTTGCCTGCAAAGCCAAAGGACCTCGGTTCAATTCCCCAGGACCCCATAAGCCAGATGCACAAGGGGGCGCATGCGTCTGAAGTTTGTCTGCAGTGGCTGGAGGCCCTGGTGTGCCCATTCTCTCTCTCCCTCTCTCTGCCTCTTTCTCTGTCTCTCTCTCTTAAATAAATAAATAAAAATAAAAGTTTTTTTTTTTTTTTCCTTAAAAGTGGCTTTTACCAGCCTCTAGCATCCTCTCTCACAAATTAGGATTAATCCCACACACAGATGATAACCATACTCTCAGCTATCCTCTGTGGCCTGCCTAAACCTAAGGGCAGGGAGGAATATGTAAAACTGAGGGAGGTCACTTACACTTACTGATCATGTGATCTAATCAGTGGAAGATAGAAGACTTCTCTTTCTTTTCAAGCACTGTGTGTAAATGAAGGACTGTGTGATTAGGTAAATATTCATTGGACTTATTTTTAGAAAACCTAAACAATAACAAACTATAACTTAAATACACCTTAAGTCTATAGACTTTGAGGAAAGTAAAAGGTTTACAAATCTCAGAGAGATAACCACAGTCAAAAGGCATGTTTTTGTGGTGATTGTTGTTTATTTTTTCTCAAGATGTCCATGATTGAGCATTAAGAGGAGAAAAGGGGCATTAGAAACCCAAGCCCATCATCTCAAAACTCCCTATCTGAAGTTTTCAGCTTTCACCTCACAAAGCCTCGTTTACAAACAAACATGTTTCCACATACATAATACATCAGAACAAGAGGTGGGTGAGGATACACATACTCCTACACAGTACAGTCAATGTGTCTGGACTCCCGATTTCCATTCTTCACCCAGAGCCACTCGGGTTTGAAATGCTAAACAAACAGACTCAAAACTGGAAGCTTACAGGTGCGTCTTCCTCCGCGTGGGCAATTCTGAGATGGGTTTCACTAATGCTCTGAGTAGAAAGACATGCTCACAAAGGAAGCCCTCCCCCCCGTCCTCTGCATAACTCTACAGCGTAAATACTCACAGCTGATGAACGGCACTACCGAGTGTCACAGAAATGTTGCTGTCAGCTGTCCCATGCAAATTTGTATGTGAGTCTGAAAGTATCAGCAAGCTCCAAATGAGTCCATGTATAAGGACAATGCTCATGGTTCAGCTTTCCTGTCTGTCGGAGGCCAGCCCGTCATGGCGCACTAATTCCAAACACAGTAAAGGATGGCATAAGGGAAGCTCCCGTCTAAACATCATCAAACACTTGAAGAAATGAGGGATTCCATGAGTTGGTCACTTTTTTCTTTAAAGAAACGGAAGAATAAACAAGCTCAGAATATTCTCTCTGTCTCTCCCTTTTTGAAGACCTAATTATATACTAAGCAAGAAGTAATTTTTCCCTCCTGCCTACATTTAATGTTTTGGGCACTTCCATTTCATGTCCCTTGACACCTTTTCCAATAATCCATCTACTTGATATTGGAAAGCCTCACATGAATAAAACTTTATGGCACTACAGGCGTTTAGCCTTCCACTGACATTCCTGGCCTGTTCAATTCTGCAATTCAATCAAAATCAAATCTCAAAATCCTCTTGTCAGCCAGCACTGCTTTCATATGCCTGAGCCTTGTGTAAGGATAACTGCATCCAATCTTCCCCCCAAGCAGTGCTTATATTGTTTTATTACAGTTCAATGAGTGGAGTTCAAAATTACATGCAGCTGCCTACTACCATGGTCGGGCTGTGTTACGCATGGACACAAGTATTGCCCACCAGGCCTGAAATCATTCACTTGCTGGCTGGCTAGAAAGACTGTGAGCACTTCTTTGTATGGAAGAACACCATGTCTGGTAGATCTAAAGAGAGTGATGTTAACAGATCAGTCCCTTTATAAAAGGATTGTGAAAGCCCAATGAAATGCAACTCGAATGTGCTCAAAGTTAAGCGTGTGGCCAGAGCACATAAAAGCAGAGATAAACCCCAACATGTACTACTTATCCTCAGGAAGCTTGTGAAGAAAGATAAAGAGATCTGGATAAAAGACATCTTAAAGAATTTTTATATGTGTTTTAAATGATAAAGCTTCATTTAAATGTTTTTAATACCCCCAATAATCCTTCCATTGAAACAAAAAGATAAAACATAGAGCCAATTAGATACAATTTCACCTGATGAACAATATGGTAATTACAACACCAGTAGTTTGGAAATGCTCTGATAAGCTAGTAAAAGGCAGGATGATAGTGAAATGGATTTAGGGTCACATCCTATCTTCAACATGGGGACCAGCACATCAAGTGATCATCTATTATTTCCAAAACAATAAAAAAATAAGTAGTGGAATATAATGGAACCACAAATGAAGCAATTGTTCAATTACCCCATCATTCTTAAACAAAAGGGGAGGGAAGAGATTTCACTGGAGAAACTGACAAGCCCCAAACAAAAATGTATGTGCTAGCTCCAGGAAACCCTCACGCTAGTATCTCTTTAGATAAAAGAATGACCTCCTAAGGCACAGCCTTACAAGACAGAAGAAATGTACCTTCTTCTTGATGATGAAGGCACCCTGCCCAGGTGGCAAAAGTTGGTGCCAACAGGGTAAAGCAAAAATTTTACCAGCACGTCTCTCAAATTAAACACTGCTGAAGCTCAGGTAAATTGATATCTACTTCTAATACCCACCACCCTGAATCTTTTGTAACAATGTCATCGAAAGGAAATGCAGAAGGAATATGAGAAAAGCCCTTCCCTACAGAAACCCATCAAGGACTACATACAGAAGTAGCCTTTAAATACTCAAGAATTCAAGCACAAAGTCAAGGCTCCTGGCCGGGGGTCCAATGCGAAGCACGCATTCTGCTGCAGCTATGTTTACACGTACTGCGTAAGTCAGGGGTGCAGTGCAATTATACCGTTTGCTTGCTTTTCTTTTCTTTCTTTTTTTTTTTAAATATTTCATTTTATTTATTTGAGAGAGAGAAAAAAGATACAGAGAATGGGTGTGCCAGGGCCTTCAGCAGCTGCAAATGAACTCCAGATGCATGTGCCACCTTGTGCATCTGGCTTACGTGGGTCCTGAGGAATTAGCCCTGACACAATGCTTGTTTAAGAGTCAATAAAGTTAGATACAGAATGGACCCATTGGCTTTGCAGGCAACAGCGGCTCTTGTGATCATGCAGTGTCAGGGAGGGCTGATATATAAGGGACTAGTTCTCAACTGTGGACTAGTTCTTGACTAAACTCTAGTTGAGCCCTGTCAATCTCCGATGGCCACAGAGCAGGAGCACCTCCCTTCTCTTCAAGACAACTACAGAAAAACATGATTGTCTGATAGCTTTGGAATTGCTGAGAAAATCAGCTGGTGTTCTCTGAAAAATGGAGATACAGCCTCCACCCTGGCCTTCCTCCCTTCCCCTGCCCTTTTTGCAGTGGAGAAAATGAACAAACCTGGGAGGGAAGGCTACCCTTCCTACTTAGGAGTGACCCCCGTTTTTGAGCTTTAAAACATCAGGAAATTGGATTATATGGCTTACAGTCCTGGTGACAGCTACCTGGAAGAGAGCAGCAGAGAATCCCAGTGAAGTCAGCCTGGCCTAAGAGCTCCCCACCCAGTCTGCCTACTGCCTTTAACTTATTTGGTGAGTTTGAACCCCTTGAGTTACTTCTAGAACCCCAGTTCCACATTCTTACTACACACAGTGATGTCTGCTCCATCAGCAAATGTTTGCAGATTGACTATTTTGAACTTCCTGAGGAAGACAGACAAGCACAAAGATCATTTGATGATGGATGCCAAGACCAGTGAAACAAAGCCATGAAGAGTAAGGCAGGGTCTTCCCACTCCCAATTCCATCTCTACCCACACCACCATTCCATCATGTTTACTGGGCAAGAGCTGTTGGTTAACAACATGAAGCATGGGATGCACCTTCAAGCTGGAGGATATCATGAGACTTGGTCCCCTTGTGATCTGGGGGTGGCCCTTCCAGCCAAATTAAAGTGTGGGTTATAACAGGGTCCCAACACAGGAGCAGATATGGACTACATTCCAACATTAACATCTCAATAGCTCCTGAAGGCCACAGATTTCAAACAAAAATTTCTCAAGTCACTCTTCATCCTTTTTCGGGGGTCCTATGAACACATACTGAACCAGACTCTGAGCTCCAGACAAGGAAAAGCCCAAGCTCAGAGGGGCTATAACTTGGTAACTGAGAAGTTATGATTTCAAGTATTCCCAACCAAGCTGCCTGGACAAAGGAAATGTCCATATGTCAGTGGGAAGATCCTGAGCTACATGGAGAGACACTATAAGTTCTTTATGACTCCTCTGCAAGACATCCTTATCCAGAGATGCTGAGGCCCATCACAACATGCCCTCAGCTTCATGCAAGACAGCAGCAAGAGAAGAGGATAGAACACAGCTCTGAACCTTAGAGGCCTCTGCGTCTGACAAAAAGAACTGAATTCCTACTGGCAACCCGAACCAGGGTCACCGGAGCTAATTCACAATCAGCATGTCTTACATACCTAAGGAAAGACATCACTGTTTCACTTTGGGTTAAAAGAAAATCTCCTTAGTGTTAACATACACGTTTATATGTTGAAACACATCTAGGCCAAGGGAGACTTATGGGTGTTCAGTGGAAAACCAAAGACAAAAAATGTTACCCCACATGTTGCTGGTCCTTTTTTTTTTCATTTTTAATGATGGTAATATAAATGATTGAACATTTTCCAAGTACAAAGTCAAGCAGAAGCAGGGATATCAAACAAGGGAAGTCACAGGGGGGATTGGTAAACACAAGGGCCCTGTACCTATCCTAGACCTCCTGAATGACAATCTACACTTCAACAAGAGTCACAACTATGACCCCATCCACACCAGACCTGCAGAGTCCTGCACTAGGTTTAGCTGATGTTGATAGCAGACTGGAAAAAAAATGGGTTTCACCTTGTACAACATATCTCATAAGTCTGTGGAATGCCTGAGTTATAATCCACAGAAGGGCTTGTCTGGGAACAGAGACCCTCTGACTCAGCGTCACCAGCACACAGTCCTGGGGGTCTTGATTTACAACTTCTCTCACTTCAAATGGGGCTTCCTCTGTGCTGAACCCAGGGGCTGGCTTCAAAACACTGCTCACCATGGGATGTTCAAGCACTTTAAAATGGCGCTGGGGGAAAGCTGCTCTGAAATGTTCGTGCATAACAGTCCAGAGTGTGAGAAAAAAATATGTGGGTTCTCAGTTAACACATGCACATGGACATATACACATACGCATGCTTTCATTGTTAAACACGTTGTTAAAAAACATTTTTAGGGGCTGGAGAGATGGCTTAGTTGTTAGGCGCTTGCCTGTGAAGCCTAAGGACCCTGCTTCAAGGCTCGATTCCCCAGGACCCACGTTATCCAGATGCACAAGGGGGCGCACGCGTCTGGAGTTTGTTTGCAGTAGCTGGAAGCACTGGCACACCCACTCTCCCCCCTCCCTCCCTCTCTCTCTCTCTCTCTCTCTCTCTCTCTCTGCCTCTTTCTCTCTCTGTTGCTCTCAAATAAATAAAAATAAACAAAAATAATTTAAAAAACTTTTTAGCCAGGCGTGGTAATACACACCTTTAATCCCAGCACTGGGGAGGCAGAGGTAGGAGGATTGCCATGAGTTCGAGGCCACCCTGAAGCTACATAGTGAGTTCTAGGTCAGCCTGGACTAGAGTGAAACCCTGCCTCAAAAAACCAAGAAAAAAAAAAACATTTTTATTTAGTTGTGAAGAGAGACAGACATAAAGAGAGACAGAGACAGAGGGGGGGAGGGAATGGGCACACAAGTATCTCTTGCCATTGCAAACGGACTTGAGACGCATGTGCTACATTGAATATCTGGCTTTATGTGGGTACTGGGGAATTGAACCTAGGAAGGCAGGCTTTGCAAGGAAGAGCCTTCAACCTGTAAGCCATCTCCCCAGCCCACTGTTAAACTCTTTTCAGAGAATGAAAGGCAGGCACTGGGGCATCCATACTCTGTCATTCCCACGGAAATTCAAGGCACACTCCCACAAGGGAGCATATCCCTGTGCACAGATTCCTTCACACAAAAACAGACCAACTAAAAAGGGAAATATTAAATCTAATATTCACTTTGTCTGACACCAAAACCAACTAATTTAACAAGCAGCAATAAATAATCCATTATATGTTAACTTTTACTCATTAACTACCCTTCCCTTCTAATTAAAGAAAACTTGAAACTAGCTCTCAAGGGGGTTCTAAATAACTTGTTTTATGTAAGAAAACACTGCTTTTGATACAATCTGAATGAAGCAAATGAGAGAACTCCTAGGTGTTGGGTGGGGAGGGATTTCACAGAATTGCTGTAAGAAGGGCAAGGAGACACATTTGCTTCCAGGTACCTCTCTCATTTCCTGCTTCTAAAGGTCCAGGTTTCCCTTCTGCTCTACAAGCCCAAATGCTTGCTGCAAATATGAAGAGTCGAGTTATTTTTAAAGGACTGCGCTTCCAGTGGTTTCAAGCTCCCTGACGCAGCTTCCCTAGGAAAGAGGAGTTTTTAGTGATTGTTAGAGGTGGGTATCAGGTAGGAGCCTCAAGCAAACCCAAGCTCTCTTTGTCTGCCACTGCAGATCTGTGTGAATATGCAAGGACGGCTTCATAAACACCACCATTTTTCTTTCCAGTTCAAAGTGTTCTTTTTTATTCAATTAAGTGATTAAAACATGACTATAATTTGACTACATTAATCACACAATGAAGCAAGCCTTCAGGTAAAGTTGGACAGACAAGGTGTTTCCAAAAAGCACAGTCAAAAGTCATGCCAAGGCGGGGGGAAGAAGTTAACGTCTGAGGTAAGAATGGGTGCCCTTACTTTGATTATTGGGGTATTTGGGGGAGGGAGCACCAGGCCTTCCCTAGCCGGGATGTATGATGCATATTGCAAAACCCAACCCACCAGCCAGCCCGGCTCGCTTTATAGCACAGCATGTGGGCAGCAGGCACAACAGAGGAAGGGGGGGCACACAAAAGTCTGGCAAAACAGGAAATTTGAGGAAACTATTTCTGAAATGTAAATAAGGTTTTCTGTTACTTTCATTATTGCAGAAGCAAAGACGCTATATGCAATGGAAGGTGCTAAGTTTTCTGTTACATTTTTCTTTCTGCACATGAGTTCGTACAGAACTTATCAGATGAAAATCAGAATATTGAGCAAAATTGATTTTAAATGTTCCCTTTAGCCCTTACTTCCTTTCCTCCCCAGAGTATAAAGGGAGGCTATTCAAAATCCAATTCCTCCTCACATTAGCTTGGGCTCTTAGGACAATGTATTTGTCTTCTGTGTATGTGTGTGTGGGGGGGGGGGTTAGGGCCATGATGGGGGTAGGTGTGTGGGTGTGTATGTGTGCCAGAGGGGCTCCATAGGTGTCCTTCCTCAAGTGCCCTACACCTTTCTTGAGACAGGGTCTCAGTGGTCAGGAGCTCACCCAATCAGGCTACACTGGGAGACAGGAAACCCCGCAAGCTGTCCGCATCTTTGTCTCCTTGGCACTGAGATGACAAATGCTCATACCACTGGGGGTTCTGGGCATTGAACTCTGGTCCTTATGCTTGGGAGACGAGCACTTTCCTGGCTGAGCTATCTTCCCAGCCATACTAGTCTTTTTTCAGCACCAGTCTCTTGTTTGAAGATGCAGACAAGCACTGTGAGGTGCCTCAATCATACAGTGGCTGAACTACAGTCAGTGCCAAATACACTAGGGAATGTCAGACTGACACCAGAGTAGGTGGTTATGACAGTACATTCTTGTAATACCTGTAATCCTACTACTGGAGAGCTGAGGCAGCTGGATGGCAAGACGGGGTCCAGCATGAGCTACATCACCAGACCCTATTGAAAAAAGAAGGATGAAACATATCCATACATTAAAATCCACCTGTAGGATATTGGAGGAAATTCTTGCTTTGCAATAAGCCCATCAACTAGTATCAGTGGCTTTATTTTTAAGAAATGATGCTTTCAAATTATTATTAAGAAAATACCCCATATGAAAAGGATTGCTCTAGCAGCTTATCTCAGAGCTGTGTAATCAATCTTCAAGGAGAGTAGAATACTCACACTTGACTTCTCTCTCATAGAATGGAAAGATGATTTTGGAGAATGCTGACAGATGTCTAGCCACGAAACACAGAGCCTCCTTCTATGTATATCTCTTCAATGTTCTTAAAGGTCTTTGCTAATGATCCCATGAAAACAGCATAATTACTCTTACATATCCACACAATCACAAAAATTATGAGCACTGTGTTCAACTGTAATTCTATTATCAATTAACATGGCTCATTTTCACCAAAAAGCAGACACATATTCCTTTATATTAGCAATATACTGAAACTATCCCAATACTTACTTAATTTATACTAACCTCTAACCCAGTATTTATTTAAATTACATTTAATCACAATAGAGACCCCAGACTTCTTTTAGGGACAGTCCATAGCTCTTCCTCAGTCCCATAGAATGGAAGCAGCAACTTGAATGAAGAAGGCCAAAGGTATGAGTGTTAAACAGCAGGACCCTCTAACTCCTAATCACAGTGTTACTGCCAACTCCTGTGATACGCATATTCCCTTAGAGCTCATTTCAGTGTACCGGGCCTCACATTGCAGCAATCAACTTCCCCAGTGCACACAAATGGTAGGGGAAATGGCTCAAACACTGAGTAAAAATATGCAGTTTATCTGACATGTTCTGCCAAGGCAATCCAAAGTTATGCCTGTAAAATATGTTGCTATTGGTATTTAGTGTAGGTCTGTTTGCCACAGACTTGCCTGTTCCTTCTCCCTACTTTGTTTCTTTCCAGCAAACCACACCCTGCTTCCCACCCCCACCCCCTCCACAGGCACAGGAGGGAGACAATTGTGCTACAGGCTTCTTGCAATGCATCCCAACCAGCATTGGCCAAGGCTCCAGCACCCTGCGCCAATTTCAGGAAAATGAGAGTTCAGCCTTTTTCCCCCACTCTCTCTCCATTTTCGTAATCTCAGAAAGACACAACTGTTCCAGAAACCAGCTCCCCTACCATTCAGACATTTACAGCAAACCTTTACTAAAAGGGCTTGATTACAAAGCTATCTCATCGATGGAAGTCACTTCCAAGTCCCATCAAACTATAGCATCCTCCAGCACTTACAAACATTGACCTGGAAAAGGATGGAGCCCATGTACTAACCGGAGCAGAGTGCCAACATTTTGTTTCATGCAAATTTCATAAAAGGTAGCTTAACTATGAAGGGAGTACTCACACAAAAAAATTCACAAGGTATACATGTCTACACACACACATCACAGACAGGTGTGAAGCTATAAAGAGTCATCCTGGGCCAGAACATGAAGCATTTTCAATCTCTCAGGTGAAACCCTAATTTCAAAAACCCTAACAAATATCAAAGGAGATGAAATCTTTTTAAAATGTTTGTTAAAACTATGTATATCCCAGTATCTGACAAGGCGGGATATTCGGCTTCTCGCCTCAGATTTGCCAAGTATGTGAAGAATGTAACAGAACACAGCATTTACCTACCCATTTAGCAAATAATATGGAAGACCTCTACATCTTTATTCAAATGCAAAGACCTTCCCCAGCAGTCATTTCTTTAGCTGGTAGAAACCCCGCCCTGTAAGGAACACACACAGAAAGCAATCTCTTGCAATGGGCCATTTTACTTATTCTGCAATTTCTTACCCAAATTATACAGGTATAATTATTTTGACACTATAATGAAAGGAAAATGGGATTTGGGCACCGTAGGTTTATCTAATAACACTATTTCTTGCCAGACTTCCACAGTACTGACAGCCACAAAGAACCCTGTCCATTCCAATAGGAAATATTTGATTTTACTGTAGGAACATTATTTATTTTCACCAAGTTGCTATTATCAGAAAGGCTATGATAGCTGAATAATAAAAATGAAATCAAGAAATTCTGGTGTTTCAAGGCTTTATTTTTTTTCTGCTCTCACTTTTGACATTTTCTTCCCCTGGAGAGACAAGATAAAGTGCTGTCATAAATGGGTGACTTTTCTTGTCAAATGACAGATTTGATTCTCCATGGCAACCACAAATCAAGGTGCTAGTAGGAATTAAAGCTTCTCTTAAAAAGCGTCTTTATGTTTATAAAATGAATTTAAATTAAATGGGTATTAGGTACAGTCTTTACTTCAATTTATTTATTGACTGAAGAGCTCTGTATTGCAAGGAGCACATCTGCGTTTTTAAGGAAAGATAACATATTGTCCTGACAGATGTATAAACTAAGCCAGCAACAAGGGCACGTTTCATCCCCTGCTTTAGAAACCCAAGAAGGGTGGGTGTGCAGGCGGACATTGAGCAGGTAAGAAGTGTTTAAATACTGAACAAAGTGTAAAAATCATCTACAGAGAACAGAAGAGGGATTCCTTCTTGTTATTCTCCTAACACACCTCCTCCCCCCCCATTTCCAGTTAGTAACAACTAATAAAAATTATCCCAAACAAAACTCCAAGGAGCATCTCTCTCCCCACTGCATGCCCTTACATAACAGACACAGGTATACTTTTATACTTGTTTCACTGCAAGTAAGTACTCCAAAGGGATTATTTTAGCTAAAGTTCAAACTGGGCTAAAATAAAACATTGGCTTCCCAATGTTTTAAGAAGTGGCAAGACACACAAACATGCACACACAAGAAACCATGTATGATTTGACAGGAATGAGAGATGTAAATGGGACATTACAGTGATTTCAATTTTCATTAACAAGCAGAAGCTGATTAGCTTTGTTTGTTAAAGCATTCTTGGCCGTGAGAACTTAAGTAGTAAGGTAACTTTCTTCTGGAGCCTAAAATACATAAATCTGGGCCAATCTTCTGGTTCTGAGCAAGCCATCTACTCGTCTGGAGGAATGAGGCTTTAAGGTCACAAATAATATTTTAAAAGTTAAAGTACAGTTCATTTTTGGAAGTCCCCAGCACAGTGGAGGGCATTGCTAGCCCGTCTCAAATATATATCATCAACACCACTGTCATTCAAACAGACATGTTTAGCCTAAAATAAAGATGGGGAAAATAGAAGTTTCACACTGTGCCCTGGAAGCTAGGAGAATCCATCATCCTAAATGGCATGCATATAAGCTGAACCAAATTTGATTTTACACTTTCTTCAGTTAAAAGAACAATACAAAAAATTAAATCAAATTCTCTTCCAGCAATCATCTGATGACGAGGCCTTTGACTGTTGGGAGCGGCTGTGTCAGGCTGGTGAGCACTTGGTACAACAAAGCCAGCCAGCCAGCTCCCCCAGGGGCGTGTGACTTTACATATCTAGGTTTCAAAGTTGTTGTTTTTTTTTTTGGGGGGGCGGTGTTACTTTTATCTTACAGGGTTTAAAAAGACTGTCCATTCCTGAAATTAATCAGCACAACCTACAGAAAAAATGGTGACTGAAAGTTATAAATCTCTTTGGAACTCTGTATACAAAGCATATTTTATGATGGGGTGAGTCACACAGGACTCTCTATTTCAGTCACAATGGCTTTTGTTTCATATTAGAATAAAGTGGGCTGATGATCTCTCTCTCTCTATGTAAAAATCATACTAATATCACACCCCAAAAGACAAGTTGCTATGTTACATAGAACCTCAGGATCGTATACCACACAGGGCATGTGCCTGGGGGCCCTTCCATGGGACTTATAAATACTGACCAAAGGCTGTGGCATTACTAGGCCATTAGGGGAAACATGGGAGGAACCTTGTCAGTAACTGTGGAAAGTGACTAAAACTGAGCTCCTATCCTTGCAACTGGCATTTCCTTTAGCCTGAAGCAGAGTTACAAGATCATCAGAATGTTAACAAAGCCATCTTACAACCCTGACCTGCCTGTATCTGAACCTGACAAGGTCTGCCTTAGACAGTTCACCAGGACAAAAGGGAAACCAAGGCAGAGGCCACACAGCATTGAATGTCAGCACCCCTTACATAAAATCAGGGAACATTTCACCAATATAATACTATGTAAAGCAACCTACTTGTGAATAAGACCCTTCAGGGAAAAAAGAAAAAGAAAAAGGCAATGTTATTTGCTGGAAAAAAAAATTATTCCCATTTTGTTTGAAAGGGGCCAAAGGAAAAACACCACGTAGGCCTGATTCAATGAACCAGTCGGAATCTCGTTACTCTGTTTAGATGTTCACATCACAGAATCAGCTCAGGAATTTCTGAAGAAAAAATAAAATATGACGTATTTCAAACACCTTCCCCTGCCTTCAGGAGTGCTCTGGGCTTTACTGAGGTACACATGGGCCTTCCAGAGTCATGTCGTTGCCACAGGCCAATTGTATGGAAAAACGTCACTTTGAATAAGTTGCAAGCACCACTTAATTTTCTGAAAGAGAACATAACATGTGAAAGGCCCTGTGTACAAAGCTAACCTTCCGAGTGTCTTCTGCCAAAGCTACTACGGGATTTGAAAAATCAGTGAAGATGGGGGAGAGACAGAAATCATCTCAGTTATGTTAGAATCTGGACTTTGCTCAGAATAAATTCCACCTAGTTATACTGGATTCCACAGTCACGTGATGAAGGAAAATTGGAACTAACCACCACTCCCAATGTGTTTTAGTCATACAGTTTTGTCTAATTCAAATTAAGGCCGCCATGGCTCCTCAGAGGACTTGACTTCACTGTGGAAAGCGGTCCAACAAACTGGGAACCCAGGCCTTCTCTCAAGCAGCCCCCCTCCCCCATAGCTTTTATAAACCCAACTCCTACCCCTATCAAGTCACTTAACTGTACTTTTTTTTTTTTTTTTTACCTAAAAGATGCTGGCCTTAAAGGCCAGCCTGGCCTGACCCTCAGCTGCCTGTCCTTGCTTTGTGACTCAGCCACTTTCTAGGGACTCACCATGGGGGAAAGCATCAACAAGAAGTAGCCTTTAGGAAGAGACCAGCAAACACTAAGCACATGACTGGGCATTCAGGACATTTCAGGGGCCCCTCTCGGGAAAAGTTAGCAATGAGGGCACCTCCCAGCCCAGGAGCCACGTGTGACAGGCTTCTCCAGTGGCATGACATGGACAGTGGCACCGGGCTTCTCTGAGCTCATGAGAATGGACCCAATAACTCTCCCTGCCGGGGGTGCTGTCCTTTCATTTAGTGTCTATAAAATGCGTGTGATCCCTGGATGAAAGACTAGACCATATGAAAGCCGGAGTAGTCACGAGGGTGCCTGTGATTATTGTGTCTCAACCCCTGGACACAACTCAGATCAAGTCATCCTACGTTTGAGGCTTTGTCTGGCAATGCCTACAACACCTGGGAAAAGTCTAGAACCCAAAACAATTCCCACAGAGCAACGTTTTTTTGTAAAAGCCCAAGTGTTGCTAATGGCAAGCAGATACACACAGCAAGAGAGAACCTGGTCTAAGGAGTGGTCCTTAGAGATGGTGACAGGCAAAACTGAGGGGCCCTGGGTACCCATCTGTAAGTGAGGTACACTATTAGGAAAACAAGGGGACTACGAGCCCACAGCAGGTGAGTAGCACCCCTAGGGAATGACCAGCATAGGCTCACTCATGGTTACCTGCCAAGGTCGACAACCTCCCATGAGGGGATGCCTCAGACACCTCCTGTAAGGCCCCCACAAGCTGGAGTGCAGCCCCTGGGAGGCACAAAGGTGAAACAGAGGGCAAATTACTAGTGTTCCATGCCTGGGCTCTTCAGGGAATTGGCTGGAGCCCGGATGCCCTTGGCTCCTGGGAGCTGGGAAATCAACAAGCAAATAACACTACCCCACTCCACCCGGTTACTTCCAGAAGGCCCCAGCCCTTTGCCATGCATGGGGTACATACCAATCTGGCTTCTGGTCTCCCCCTCATAAGGGGATGAAGGAAGATGAGTAGTCTGATGTTGGCTCAGTTGTTACTTCCTGAAGCTAGAACCCATGACTACATGATAATGAGGGCACACCAGGAAGACTGACTTTGCCAGCCACAAAGACTCAATACAGGCTGTGAAAGCCAGAGGACCTCAGTGTGTATCTGCACCTTAGTTTCCTTACCTGTTCAGTGAGGATGAAAGCACTGCCTGCCTCACAGGGCTTTGTACTGTATGGGTCCAGTGAGTCATTACAGGAGCACTGGATGAGCCCTGGCTAGCATTACCATTCTTGTGGTAACAACCACTATCAAGCAGACTATTTTTGTTTGTTTTGTTTTTCAAGGGAAGGTCTTGCTCTAGCCCACACTGACCTGGATTTCACTTTTAGTCTCAGGGTGGCCTCAAACTCACATCGATCCTCCTACCTCTGACTCCCAAGTGCTGGGATTAAAGGTATACACTGCCACACCTGGCTCAATCAAGCAGATTAATCTTCCTCTCTTTTTCCCCCTTCCTCCCATTCCTCAAATGACGATATCCGAGGCACCATATGGAATTTGCCAAGATGTGTCAACTCACAGGAAGTGACCTAACCACACAGTCCAAGTCCAGAGCCTGGACTTCAGACTACACTGACATACACATGAACCTGTATCTTTTATCTTTTCAGGTCTAATTCCAGTCTTATATGTCTCCACACAGTGGTCCAAGATGGTAAGGTCTACACTGATGTCACTTTGGGTCTAGAGGCCATAAATAAATGAGGAAATCTATCCTTGTATCCAGTGAGCCAGTGTCAGGCAGTAAAACCAAGCACTTAGAAAGTTGACAACTCTGGACAAGTTTGCAGTCACTGTGGAAAACAGATGGCAGCACATGCCCTCACTGCCCCAGACTCTCAAGAGTGGTAACTTCCCACTCCTCCCTCTATGGTCCCCATGCCACAGCCCCAGTCTCCCTAGGTTTCCTGACCTGCAATCCTGTTTGTCTCAGGATCAGAGATATCTAGGCAGGGCATGCTGCTAACTTTGTTCTAGAAAACAACTTTCCCCAGCTATTTGTCAACTTCTGTCATTCAAAGGGATACAACACAAATGTATATCTTTAATGAAATTCACAGTCAAGAAAAGTTGTCATCATGTAGTTATATCTGTTATGACATACATTTCATTTTGTTCAATACATAACAGAGAAGCTATTTAATCAAACAGAAGATTTTCACTAAAATGACAGTCCAAGCAATGTCCAAACAAGCATTTATTATGCAATGTGAATCTGATTGGGATTGGACTGTTTTCAGAGGAATTTTTCCCCCGTCTCTTCCCTTGAAAAAATAGCCTGAGGGGTGGGGCAGAAAAACAACAGGAGACAAAGGAGGTGGAGGGTGATGCTGAGTCAGCATGAGTGTGGGTCCCAAAGCCCCACCCTGGCGTGTCCTGGGAAAAGGTGCGAAGCCCCACAAACCATCAGGAAGGTCATGCTGGACATTCGTCTGCCCTCTCCTCTCCCCTCCATGGAACACCATCCCCGAGACAGGTACAGAAGCAAGTAACACACAACGCAAGGGATGATGGCATCTGTGTTTTGCAAGTGACACTTATCCTTAGACACAATCTGTTTGTCTTCACAATTAAATGAACACAGCTTCAATGATTAAAAACATTTTATTTTTTACTATAGCAGAACTAGTTTTTCAGAGAACTAGTGAGCTCAAGGCCAAAATATACAAAAGAAAAAAATTTTATCAAGTAACAATGTACTTGGACTTTAGGTGTAACAGTACACTTGAGTTTTAGATGCCATGGATGGTGTGTATTTGAGGAAATAGAAAAAGGAAGAGGGAGGAGGAAGAGAGAGAGAGAACAAGAGAGAAGGATCAAGTAATGTAGTCTTTCTTCTGACCCATCCTTTACAGAGTCCCTGAAACACAATGGGATGATCAACAAAGAACTGATGAGAAGGTGGGTAGATGGACAGAGAATCCCCTCGCCAAAAGAAAAAAAAATGTCTCCTAAGAATTATTTAAACATATCACCCCGAGAGACAAAGGTGCATTGTCCCGGGGACTTGTACTCTTCTCTCTGGCAGGCTACTGCAGCCCTCCCAATAAAGGGAGAAAATATCCCTGTAAGAAACCAGGGTGCACTATGAGCAGGAAAGTCCATTTGCCTATGCCATCGGGTGGTACCACAGCCACCATCATCAGCCCCAAACCTTATATTACCGTGGTAATGTTGAGTCAATGAAGGGTAGTAGAGACCAGGCATTCTCACAGTGAAAGGGTGTTGACACAAAGACAGCTGCACCTCTGACTTGGCATGGGGTTCTGCAGGTCTGACATAGGACCAAAGGACTCACAGCAGCACCATGGATCGTGACCAGCTAAAAGGTTTGGTGGATTCTGGTGCGTTTCAAATCTATGCATGAGTTCCTGAAAGTCTTCTGAAATGAATGGACTTTGAACATGACACCCAACACTATTTGATATCCCATAAAGGGACACCACAATGCAAGAATCTTCGAACAGGGCACATGACCTATTCCAACAGTTCTCATGAGGTGGAATTTTTGGACATGGAGAGGAGCATATTTTTGCACTCTTCCTTCCCTTCCACTTCCCTGGCCCCTTAAAGGGTCTCACTATGAAACCCAGGCTGGCTGGAATACACTATGTTGCTCAGGCTAGCCTCAAACTTGAAACAATGTTCCTACTTCAGATTCCCAAATTCTGGGGAAATAGGTGTGAAGCACTCATCGATGAAGAGCAAACCATATCTGTCAATCTTCTGAGTGGAGGGAGTCTCTCAAAATAGCTCAATCAGGGCTGTGGAGATGGTTCAGCAGTTAAAGGCAACTGCTTGCAAAGCTTGACGGCCAGGGACCGTACTCTAACTATGAACTGAGGCATCTGTAAGGAATTTCTGTGAAGTCACCTAACTCACTGTTTGGCTTCAGACAGGTAGGATTTACAAGCTAGCCACCAAAGGCATTTGTTAAGATTGAACAAATGACAGGAGCAGACAACATGGACCTCACTTAGTATCCAGGTGACTGTCTTCTTCCACACAATGAGTTCTGGTTTTATTTTGACACTATGTAATTCAGGCTGGGCTCAAATTCCTGATGCTCCTGCCTCAGCCTCCTGAGTGATGCTGGTATTACCACTGCTCACCACCACACTTGGCCGATACCGGCCATGTTCCCCTGTGGCCCAGGGCTGTCCTCTGATCTTCCACAGTGCCTGTCTTCTGAGCACTAGCCAGGGGACAACCCCTTCCTTACAGTCATTGCCTCTGTGGACAAGGGTTTCTCACAACTCTCCTGTGTGTTCACACCCTGAGGTCCCCCACCCCCTGTCCACTGTGGTTCCCCTTCCTGTAACCTTCCATCAAAGCTCCCTTTCATCATTCTCACTGGTCATGCCTGGAGCCAGCCCAAATCCCTATCCTTCTCTTGTCCTCCATCTGGGGTCTGGACAAGTCCCTGGGCCGTAATCTTTCACCATCCTCTCTCTCATTAAGCAGTCCTAAATCACCAAGGGTTTTAATGACAGCACTTGGCTGCTGACACAAGCGTACAGGGATGGGGAGGCACACGCGGACACGTGACACTGAAGGTCTGACGACACAAGCGTACACGGATGGGGAGGCACACGCGGACACGTGACACTGAAGGTCTGCTGACACAAGCGTACAGGGATGGGGAGGCACACGCGGACACATGACACTGAAGGCCTGCTGACACAAGCGTACACGGATGGGGAGGCACACGCGGACACGTGACACTGAAGGTCTGCTGACACAAGCGTACAGGGATGGGGAGGCACACGCGGACACGTGACACTGAAGGTCTGACGACACAAGCGTACACGGATGGGGAGGCACACGCGGACACGTGACACTGAAGGTCTGCTGACACAAGCGTACACGGATGGGGAGGCACACGCGGACACGTGACACTGAAGGCCTGCTGACACAAGCGTACACGGATGGGGAGGCACACGCGGACACGTGACACTGAAGGCCTGCTGACACAAGCGTACACGGATGGGGAGGCACACGCGGACACGTGACACTGAAGGCCTGCTGACACAAGCGTACACGGATGGGGAGGCACACGCGGACACGTGACACTGAAGGTCTGCTGACACAAGCGTACAGGGATGGGGAGGCACACGCGGACACGTGACACTGAAGGCCTGCTGACACAAGCGTACACGGATGGGGAGGCACACGCGGACACGTGACACTGAAGGCCTGCTGACACAAGCGTACACGGATGGGGAGGCACACGCGGACACGTGACACCGAAGGCCTGCTGACACAAGCGTACAGGGATGGGGAGGCACACGCGGACACGTGACACTGAAGGTCTGGGTGTGCGCAGGGCCAGAACCAAGCTGGCAAGCGGGTACTTGGACACGATGCTAACAGGTATAGTAGAAATTCCAATTCTGAATGACAGTTCATTTCCAAGGATGTCTGAGGACTGTGGAGCCCAGAAACCTCTGAGCAATTCCACGTTGCTCTACTGGCACTGAGTGTTGCCTTTTAAATGGCAATATCCAAATCACAGAGGAAACAACGGCCCATTCCAAGCTAAATGGCACATTCAGACAGACCAAGAAAATAACAATAAAAGTGTAAATTTATTCTGCATGTGTGATTGTGATTGTCATTACAATAAGTTCCATATATGCCCAGCCAGAATAAATATTAACCCATCTTATAAATGACTTTATACCACATTTGTGGATACAGCTCCACCCAAACCCAAAACAACACCGTTGTCATAGCAACCAACAGATTTCAAAGGAGGAGAAGACTTCAGAGCTCAGAGCAATCACATAGAATAGCCAGCATCAACAAAATATGTCAGTAGTATTTAACACACACAGTGAGGACCATTCTTTAGTTGCATCTCTTTCCCAGAAAGCCAACCCCTTCTAAGTCACCATCTCCCATCCATCCTCCCCCAAAATAAACAACTGCAAAACTGTTTCCACCTTAATTGGGGAAAGAAATGAATTTGAGTCATCTTGGGGATCCAAATGGGAGTATGCTGAAGGAAATCACATCCACTACGTGATTTTGCACACACTGAAATTCAGATTAATTACTGATTGGTAATTATGAAACCTTA